>NW_020897733.1:989685-1214787 GCF_003984885.1 Neopelma chrysocephalum
CAGAAGTCATTACTTGGGGAAAAAAAAAAATCTCTGTATGCCATTTTGATGAGTCACAGGGTTCACTTTATATCAGGAGATTTCAGTTGCCCATTGTTACTACCTTTCTTAAACTTTATAACCTCCCTAAACTGGTAGTGCAATTTATGCATCTTTTTTACTTCATTATGCGACTTCTACCATAAGTTCATTGGGCTTCTCTTCTCCTGTAATACTTTATGGCATTAAATATTTGCATATCCTTTGCACACAGTGCCATTCCCCAGCTGCCTGTTGTTTGTTATTCCCACTGGAATTGCTGACTAAGCTGGTAGGCTCTCAGCATTACACTGTATTGATTTGTCCTCCTTCTACCAGGTCTTGGAGATGCTTGTTGCTTCCAGGGTGTCAGGTGAGGCCAAGTGTTTGGCTTCCCATGTGTTACTTCTGAAATTCCCAGCAGTAGTGTAGAAGTGTTTGTTAGTTCCAAAACTCTTATTAGTCATGCCAGTCTGTCTGACTCTGGCATGACTTATGTGCATGCCTAATAAGTTCTTCCTGTTCCCATCATGCCTAAATCCTTTCTCTCTGTATCACTGACTTCCCATCTCAACCTCCCTCTCAGGCCTCGCATGTGGATCTGGCAGCACTGGAGAAAGTAAAGCCATGGAAATCCTGAATGTAATTCTTCTGTCCATCGACATCACCTTACTCTCTAGAGAATCCATCCTGTGATTCCATATGCTGCTGTTACTAGTGTCAGTTCAGTGGACTGCTGTGTTGTTTGGTTGGTTTTGGTTTTGTTTTGGTTTTTGATTGTTTTGGTTTGGGCTTTTTTTTGCTGAATCACCAAGTAGTCAGTGGAGAAGCCCTGAGAGGTTGCTGCCTCTGCATCTGCTGGGCATTGTGCCAGCTGATTGTCAGATGTCACAAATACAGCGAGCTGTGTGTCTGGTGAAGTCATCTGATAACCCCACTGCTTCTTCCTACTTAGTTCTGTCTCCTGCAAGGAGGATTCCTGGTTTGACAGGACACAGAGGGTGGATTATTTCAAAGAGATTAGCTCTGACCCAACTTATGTCCACGTGGATGCTAGAGATGGCAAAAGACATGATGAAGCATGGGAGAAAAAACGAGCAGACTACGTGAGAGTGCCTTTTTCAGTGGCATTGCTAGTTATCGAGTATAAAACTGCAGTGAGGTTCATAGGAAGCAGTGGAGTTTTTGAAAGTTTTTAGATTTGTTTCCTTATAATGAAGGCATAATCCTAAACTTGTCAGTCTTCAAATAGAAAAAGTGCATTTTTTTTGGAAGCAAAATTACTGTATTGCAGACAACAACTGTGTGTCTGTGTGAGCTTGTGTTTGGTAAGAGACCATGAAAGAGCTGATGTTGCCAGTGAGGATCCACTTAGCCCTGTATGTTGTCTCCCAAGGATGGCCAATGGCAGATGCTGTTGGAAGAATATAACAGGGAAAGCCTGTGAAGATGCTTCTTTCACTTCCTATACTACAGCTAGTGTCTTTGTGTTTATGGGTTGTCTAACTGTATGGCTGGTGACAGCATGTAGTAACCTGTGTACTTGCTCTGAAAATGATGCTTTGTTATCTTGATGTCTGAGAGTAACTATGGCACAGCTGCTGTGTTCTGAAAATGGGGCCTCAACCAGATACACTGGCTCTGTGTTACTGCATCCCTGTGTCACTGGCTGCACTGTTCCTCTTCCAGAGGGATCAGTGTCCAGTCATCTGGCCTGTCGCTAACACACTTCTCTGGTCCCCCAGTGTGTTCTTGTTCAAGGTTAGCCTGGTTATGTTTACCTCAGGAGCAGTTTTGTTCTGTCTTGTGCTTTGCCTAATCTGCTAAAGCAGCAATGTGTCTGAAAGCTCCTCTGCTTTTTCCAGCAGTATAGACTGTTCTAATGAAAGTAATGACCTTTCTTTAATACTCTTACTGCTGTTCCTTGTTGTTTAAGCAGCACTGCGTGTTGTTTCTTCTTGTGAGGGCAGATATAAGCAGTGATCATCCTTGCCCTTTTTCACTGCTACTCCTTTTACCTGTTTGCTTTTTGAGGTGATGTCCCTGTGTGTCCTCCTGCACAGTGACACAGAGCAGAGAATCAAACTTGGTCTGCATTAAACTGGCAAAAAGGAGAGAGATACTTTTAACCAGATCAGTTCCCCAGTCACATGTTTGTTGAAGAACAAGAGAGGAGGCTATCAGGGGATGGGAGGTTGGGTGAGGCTGTTTTTATTTAATCAGGAACTCTGAACTTGACTGTTACTCAAACCTCAATGCAGTCATTTGTTATTTAAGGGATGGGAGGACAATGAGAGATCATGGAGTTCATTTGAAGGCATGATATCCCTGTGTTCTATACCTGTGCTGACTGACAGATGTCTGCCTTACAAGCATCCAGAATGAATAGCAGACATTACTTTCAAACCATTGAGAACTCTGTGATGTTGAATCATTTTTGTCCATCTTAAAAGTGCTGTCTTTTGTCTTTTCTGTATCAAAAATATAAATTCCGTTTGGCTCTAATTCCAGCACTGTATTTAGTCTGTCTTTGAACCCTTGTCTCACTGGTTAAATTACATGTCTAAATTCTATACAAATAGTGCAATCTAGAGTGCATTGATTTAATAGTAATTCTGGTGATCCAAAAGATTAATTTATTCCAGCTGTTGAGTTAGTGAAGTCTGAATTAGAGGGTAAATTCAGATTCTGCTGAGGCTTGTTTTATGGCTCCTCTTGCAACGTTATCATGAGCTTCTTAACCACTTCCAAAGTAATCGAATGTTTACTAGATTTTCAAAGTTAAGCGTTTTTAAAATTCTAAAAATTTGAAAGTATACTCTAATGTATCTTGTTGAATGATTCCTAGTGTTTCAAGTCTCTTGCAAGCTGCTGTTATGCAGTGGACCTTTAGAATATGTAGTTTAAAATGAGAAGAAGCAATGATTGTTAAAGGAATAATTTTGAATGTTTGGCTGAATTGCAGTCTCTCCTGTCAGTGGACAGCTTGGGACGTAAGTTTTGTAACATATTACTATTATTAAAAAATCCCATGTAGTTCCAGGTTTTTTCCTTAGGTTTCTTTAAATATTTCTCATTCCTTTGAACTAAGTTCCACTTAAGCAGAGAACTCCTGTGTGTTAATTTCTCACAGGCTTGGCAAATTATAAATTATTGGCATAAAATTTTTGTTCATCTGTTTATGTTGTGCCCTTAGGTGCTTATGTCTCAGCATGCATTGTGCATTTGGCAACTAACAGAAAGCATTTTAAAGGTCCAAATGGATGCCTTTATGACTGTATGCCTAGTGTCTTGTAGTATAAAGTGTCTGAACTCAATTAACAGAGTTATTTTCCAGAACAAATTGCATATATTGCATTGCCTGCTTCTACTCATTGATCTAATATTTTGAAAGAATGTGTCTCAGAGTTAACTGAAATTCATTAAAAAATAAGTTATGATTCGTCTGTAGCAGGAGAATCCCAGTTATAGCTCTAATAAAATTTGGTGTGACCTTTTAATAACTGCAGCTCATGGCTTTCACTGATGGCTTGACTTACTGCTTCAGGTAATATTACAGCAGAACAAAAAAACCCCAGTTTATAAAAATCCAGTATCCCTGTTGCTAATGGTCACGGGCAGTTTGGGTAAAACTGTCAAGTAATCAGAAGGAAAAATTCAGTATCTTCACTGGCAATGAGAACAGACTCTCTTTTAAGGTAGTATGTGTATACTCTAAAGGTAGGAGTAGTTTGTTAAGCTGCTGTCTGAAATCTATGCAAAACAATATTCTCTGGCTCTTGGTTTGTAGTAAATATGCAGCAACTACTTGTGAACATGGAATTGTTTGTTCTCTTCAAAGAATGGAAATGATGCTGTGGCAGAAAGCTTCCAGACTTTTAGTGCCTGAAGAATGCTTTTTCTCTATCAAATTTCAAAACTCATTTTATGCCTGAGTCATTCTGCTGGTGATAGAAGGGGAAATGTTATACCAGCGTCTCAAAACTAACGTTTGCTGCATTCTTGCTAGTGACTTCTAAGGACAGGAAAATCTAGGAGCTGCAGCTGTTCTTATCACATCTCTAACACTCTCTTCACTGTTCTTTTATGGGTAGAAGTTCTAGGGACCTTATACAGCTTTCTAAAACATTTTAGATGTGATGTTCTTAAAACATTTTGGTTTGGATACATTCATGGAATTTTAGGAAAGAGTTCTGCTGAATCCTTTCAAAGCATTAGTTGCAAAAAATACTATTCAAAGGAAAGTACTTTCACTGGAAATATTTTATCTCAATTCCAGTTTACGTAGAACGTTCATAAACTGTACGAGATCCTTGGTGGTATTGAAATTGTTTCAACTTTGACTTGCAAAGCTTCCAATTATATATTTTTTGTAGGGTGACTCTATTGCACCCTTTAAAATGTTTTTCTTTAACGTGGCTGTCTCTAATTCAGGACTACTTGCTCCTCCCCAAGAGGAGATTCCATACTGTGGCTTTGGGAGGATAAGTAGGGCCAGTCCTTGTTAATTTGAAGGCTTGTTAGTTTAGTGATGTGGCTGCATTTGGACATGGCCTACGTGTGTTTTGAGCTGGTTTTTAGGTATGGGAGCCGCATGTGGTTGGAAGTTGCTCCCTTTCTTTGAAAATGAGGTGTGGAGGTGACTTTGGGCGGGACCTGTCTGGTTCGAAACACTTAAAATGCAGCCAAAGTTACTTGATGCAAATTATTTATTGGCTCAAATGCAGTATTTTCCTGGTGTTTCAGTCGACAGCTACCAAAGGGAACATAAAATAGTGTAATGAGGAACTACACTGGGGAATGAGAAACGTAGAAATATCCAAGGAGTAAATACCAGCTTTGGGTTGTGAGTAGTTTTTGTTAACAAACCACTAGTTTCAATGTATAATCTGAAGTTAGTTTGATTTGATTAGAAGTAGTCCAGTGGATGACTAATAATAGATGTATCAGGAACACAAAAGTATATTTGTTCAGAACATTTAAATATGCCCCATAGAAAGTCATAATCAGGTGACTGCATATTCTGAAGTAATAACATTAGCAGTTTGTAATGACACTGAATTGATTTATTAACTTCATAAAGTCTGATTTTTCTGCTCTGGTTCATAATTGTGCAACTGGGGAAAAAGAATTGCTTAAGTAGGTCAGCATAAATGTGAAGAGTTTTATAATGTATATATATTGTTATATAATTTTATTAAATGTTAGAAATTATAGTGTCTTAATAACCTAGAATATGATGACACTTGTTCTTGGGTGCTTTTGACATTAGAGCAGAATTTTATCAGGAGTTATAGTCCTTACTCTGGATGCTTTTAATAAACATGTGTACTGTCTTGAAAGATTAAGCATTATTATGATAAGAGAAGTTCCAAAAAACTTTAAACTTTGCATTTCAAAATCCACTTTCTCGTAATTTTTGTCATTTTTTGGGAAATGCTGAATGCTCCAAAAGTTTTAATCAAAATGATGGTTCCAGACTTCATGAAAGCAAAGTGAGATTCATATAGGGAGAAAGTCTTCAACCCTCACTGACTTGTAATGGGCATGTGAAGTGCATAGCTGGTAATTTATTGTCTTTAGTAATTGATGGTGTTGAAATAGAGATGGGTGGTTGGTTTTGAGGTGTAGGTTTGTATGTTTACCCTGCTGGTCAGGACTTGGATAGAATTAGCAGAAGTTTACAAGACAGAAGGCTAAACTGACTGAATGTTACATTATTTTTTCTCACCCCCTTTTTACAAGTTGGTTACAAAGGGAGATAAAGTGTGAGAAAGGTAGAGGCAGGACAGAAAAGGAAGAGGAGATGGAAGGATTGGGGGAATGGAAACAAAGGATAAAAACACATGAAATACAGAAATGAGCACAATGGGCAGAAGAATAAATTTTGAGATGTAATGAGTTCGGAGTGTGATGGAAACAGGAGTACACACTTACTCTGCCACATCTCGAATCGTGCGAGGCTGATCAGAGGAGTGTTCTGTGCTGATGGCTCTGTCACAGCACAGTGAACAGTTCAGCAGTTCCTGATTGAGTGCTTAATAAGAGCCAGAATTGTCCAGGCCAAGTGCAGAGCCATCCTATCTGCTCCCACACATATGGCACCGTGCTGCTCAGATAAACAGGCTCGCCTGAAGTAGCTCAGGGATGTCTGTCTTCAAGCTGTGTTGCTCTCTCTAGACCTGTGCTGAGAGACTTGTAGGCACCTTTAACAAAAAGAATTATGTGTAAAGCAACAAGCCTTTTTAAAAAAGCATAGCTGGTAATTTGTTGTCTTTAGTAATTGATGGTGTTGAAATAGAGATGGGTGGTTGGTTTTGAGGAGTGGGTTTGTATGTTTACCCTGCTGGTCAGGACTTGGATAGAATTAGCAGAAGTTTACAAGATAGAAGGCTAAACTGACTAAAGTCAGAGGTAAATATGGAAGAGCAAGGGATCATGGTGTGCATGATCACAGAAAATACTGTGATAATACTCTGGTGAGTAGCCTTTGCATCACAAATGCTATGTCTTATGGAGAACATAACCCCTTGTCTCATTCTGATAGTTCCATTCTTCCTTGATATCTTTTATTAAGACTAACAGACACATTCTACGTGGCATTCAGAGGAATGTGAAAAACCTCTTCTCTTTTCCCACTGTTCCTTCACTTCCTCAGTCTTTCGAAGGAGTTATGAATTTTCCATTTTATTCCTTCTTGCTTTTTTCTTCCTCTTATCTACTCGCAAATCGTGTCCTCCCCTCCCTGTTTTGTGTGGGTGACGGCTTCATGCCACTGTTCTTCATCATTGCAAAGAGTATTTTCTGTTTGAAATGACTAATGGTTTCCCCGTTGCATGGATGATTCTGACAAGAAATAGTAAACATAAAGGCTGTGCTAACACTGCTGTTGCTAAGATCTGCAGCCAAGGTGCTGGAATAACCTTGTGATATTGCATTGGCTAATTCTTGGGTCATACTTGGAAAGCTTTCTTCACAGCTGTATGGGTTAGAAATATTTTTTAAGGCTTGATTTTTTAATTTTTTTTTAATTATTATTTAAAAAACCCCCTTCTAAATTAAAAAACAGAGCCATGCCTATATTCTCTCTGGCCTAACTGCATAGGATCTGTATTGGATCCTTACTTCAGCTTGATCTTAATATCTTGGAGATGCAGATGGCTTTAGTGACTAACGCACAACCCCAGGGGCTGATGCTCTGAAGATACCCAATTCTAGATGGCTTCAATTAACTTAATGATTTAGCACCTGATTATCCAGATGTATAAACCTGATACCTACTGATTAAGTTATAAAACAGCCTGATGAATTGGAGTTTGTGGTAGACAGGAGCTGTGGCTGTAGTTTGAAGCAGTACGAGCTGCTGAACTGGTATGTCCTCTTGGTTACTGTGTGCATACTCAGCTGTGTGTCTGTGCAGGCACCCTGACACATCAGTCCATTGTACAGACTCAATTTATACCCAGTTGAAGTTGTAATTTTGGGAATTTGGGGGAGAAACATTCCAATTGAGAGGAAAATTCAAGTGTCTCCCCTTAAAACTGAGATATATAGGCCTAAAAATTCATCAGTAACCCTGGGCAATGAAGCGAGTAATTAGTTCATCTGTAAGGAAGATGCAATCCTGAGGAATTTCCAGGTGCATTGTGACCTGTAGTGCTGCAGACTAAGTGCTTTTACTTTGCCACCTGTACTGCCCTGAAGAATATCTCTATGGAGAATATAATGATTTTGAAGGTTGTTTCTTGAAAGTGCGTCTGAGGAACTGTAAATACTCAAATCCTTTTTTAGCAATGCTAAATAAGCCTACATAACCAACGTGTGTGATTTCTGAGGCATTCTGGATTTTGTTACATGTCAATATTTATTTTAGCAAAGTGAACAGCAAACTTTGGAACATATGTCATAGAAATTCAATTTGTTTCCTGAAGTTGATTGATTGTCTTTTGAGAGTTGGAGGTAGAAGGTACAAAACAACAACTCTTTGTCGTTTGTTTTGACATTTTTGTCGGTACTGTCTGAACATACCTAAAATTTCTTGTCATCCCCTTAAAAATTGTTACTTGTACCTTCTCTTTTCTGGAATGCTGCCTATATTGCCTGAGCTCTGCTAATACAGTGTACAAGAACAGCAGCTCTGCTGCAGCTGAAGAAGCAGACACATCATCTGGCTCTGTTTGTGAATTTATGTCCATTTTTAAAAGGAATTTTGAGTGTGATCCTAATTAAGGTGTTGTAGGTTCACTTCAGAAAACGACCTACCAGTCAGCAGTCCTTTTATTTTTAACCCTGATTATACTGTTGTTTAAACTAGGTATTCTTAAAATAGTAGCTGCTTTCTGACCTTCCTTAAGATTAGCTGCTTAGGTAAGCAGAACTTGCTAACAAATTCACACCTAGCAGCTCAGGTTTGAGGCTGATCTCTCAGGGCATGTGATGATTTCAGAAAAGCTACTGAACATACTAAGTGTGTTATATGCCTAATGACAGAAATCTCTGAATGTTTGTTTCTGAAATACAGGAGTTGGAAGAGTTGCTCATTTGATCCTTAGTCCTGAGAGTGACTGAAAGAATATGCTCAGAAGTAATTAATAACATTTTCAGTAATTGTATAGTATTTTAATTCAAAAATTGCAGATCTTCCAGCTTCTGAAGGCAGTAGGTTGTAGTGATTGTTTTTGGATTACCACATGTTGGCAATAATGAACCTTCTTCACTGACTAAACATGTTGAAGGCATAGTGCAGTATAGACTGGTTTTAAGAATCTCAGCATGTTTCCCCCATGGAAGAAGAATGTTATCACAGAATATACTTCGTCCTGTTTGGGGAAATTTATAGTTGATGTGTTCCAATCTTTATGGATTTTTCTGGATGACATTATCCTAGTAAGTTGGGGTTTCTTGTGTATATATGTGCAGTTGGACACAGGCAGGGAAATGGATTTAAGACACTTTACTCAGTAGCTGATTCTTTTTTCAATTGTGTAAAACTAGTCAAGCAAGTTGTGCTTTTATTAACTCCTGGCAAAATAGGTGTTAAATGGCACTGTAGTGGAAAAACTAAATTTTTGTTTGCATCTAGCCCAAAATACTCTTTATATTGGCTTTCAGAATAGGAAAAATATCATCCATGGGCTTCTCTAAATTTTCACTTCAGGGCCCACTTTGAACTTTAGATGAAGAAACTGGTTGCTGTTCTTGAATCAGAAAATGTTGAATAGCACCTAGAACCTCACTGAAGCTACTCAGTCTTATAGTCCTTGAAACAATAAATAATTAATGTTTTCTGATCCTTCAAATGTGGTCAAATGTCTCTCTCTCTCTCTCTTCAATCCCATAATTCTGCTGCATAGAAGGAAACATGCACAAGTGTCAGATGAATGTGGGGTTTTCAGATTTTTAAACTTTTTTTGATCCTGGAGGTTTTTAATGACCATTTTCTCTCCCACAGTTTTACACGCAGTTTCAAGTGTGAATTGTTCTCTTTGTTCTCTTATGTTGCATCATACAAAATCAAAGAGAGTCTGCAGTGAACATCAGGAGGCCATTTGGTCTCACCTCTTGTTAAAGGGTTAATAAGTTTACAGCATTCCTGACACTGGCTTGTTTTTGGAGGCCTTTGAGGATACACTGGTGATGGCAGCTGTACATTTCCCAGGCAGTCAATCCCAACATTCCTGTTTCTTAGCATTAGGATTTTTTAAATTGAACCCTTTACAGTTTGGGTTTCTTAGCATCTTCTGTTGCTGGATGTTCCCCACAGTCTCTGAGCTAAGTAGCTGGCCAACAATTCCCTTGTCTTTCTCTTTCTTCTCATAAATTATAGCATTTTTTCCCTTCATACTCATTAATAATCCTGTGTCATGTTGCACATTGATTGTCTTCATTGTGCCTAGTGGATCTATTGCTGTGATTGTTGGTCTTTTTTGTACTTGTGCCCATTTCCTTTGAGGAAGGAGCTTGGAGCTCCTGTGAGAAGCTACCGACTTCTTCCTTTTCTTGCTTCTCTTGTCTTCCAGAAAATCTTATCTGTTTATTGTCTACATTTATCAAATTCTGTCTTTATAAATGGGGATGGAGGGCTATTGCTATTCTCCCTTATTCCTCCTTGGAGATTCATGAACTCTTGACTTTCTTGTGTCTCACCAGACTTTTTCCGGAATAGATCTGGTAAGCTAAAATGTCCTCACACCACGCTGTGTGCTTGTATGATGACTGTTGCAGAAAGACACTCACCAGACTTCTGTTGTTGTTGACCAGCTCCATAAGATCATCCATCAAGTTTCCCCTTTCACCACAAACCAGTTCCTTTCAACAACCCTGCCCACCTCCTGTGCCTCAGAGCATCTGGGCAGATGCCCTCAATAAAGCTCTCTGGGCAAGTGCTCACATCCCAAATTATTGAGCTGTGTTCTCTTATACAGAGTAATGTGACTTAGCTCAGTGAATTGTGACAACGGGGAATGCCACAGCCTGGAGTGTCCCAAAGTTTAGAGTGCATTAGTCAGCAGGGAGGCTGCTTTCTCTGCTCCTGAACACGGCTGGCATTGCATGTGTGAGGGATCCAGCATACTGTTCTCATGATAAACTTCTCGTTTCTTTTCCTCCAGATGCTTCTAGTTGGAAACAGTATTATGTGAAGGTGTAGCATTATTAGAAGGTGTAGCATGATCCCAAACAAGGCAGAGTAAGCTTTAAATTAAAAAATATAAATGTTAGAATCTCTACAATTTAGGAAGAGTAGCTTGTTCAGTTGTGTGAAACAAAAAGGAAAACACTGCCAGTGTAACTTTGCTTGTTCCGGGTGCTTTCTGGGAGTGTGGAAGCTTGGAAATCCTTAGAGCTGAAGTGGAAGCACTCTGGTCTTACAAAGGGGTGAGTGTGCTGCTTTTCAAAGTGTCAGATCCTACAGCCCCGGACGTCAAGTAACATTAGGGCTGCAGAGGCTTTTCTTCCCTTCTCTGTCGTAGAAGATAGTGGTTAAATAACTATAATTAAAATGTCTGTCTAAATATCATTTTACCTTTCAGTTCATCAAGTTTAATCCTTTTCATTTCAAAGTTCTCCAAGTTTTTATATTATTTGGAAGTCTTAACTGAAACAAACAAAAAAAAATCTCAATTTTTATAAAAGTAGAGGAATATTCTTGATCTGTTGCCCATCCTTTTCCCTGTTCTTCTCCTCTTGCTCCCCTTTCTTTTTCTCCCTATCCATAAGAAGAAGGATACTAGAACAAGACCAGTGTATTCATAGCTCTTGCTTTCTCCCCCACACCCCAACTTAAAGAATCCCTTCCCTTTTTTTGGTAAATAGGAGGCAGCTTGTATCCAGTAGTGCTTTATATTTTTAACAGTGCATTCTGCATGATGTCAGTGTAAGTTATTGGCACGCTGACTGATTTCTAAAATAGCTTGCACACTTCTGCTTTCAGTCTTAAATATTTTCAGTACCATATAGCAAGCAGGTCAGTAATTGGTTTAGGGGATTTTGGTTGTATAAGAGCCTATTTTGATACTTGCTTTCAATTTCTGTATAGGTTTATACCTTGTCACCTGCACGTGAAGTGCTCCAATTCTCCAGAGCTTGTAGCAGATAAATGCTCAAATAAATTATAAGGGTGTCCTAGTTTCTTCATTAATGAAACCAGTGTAATAGTAACTGGAGTGGCACGTGGGCAGCACTGATGGGATGATCTGTTCACCTGTGTCTCAGCTACACATTTTCTGGCTTGCCTTTGAGGTCAGTGTTTAGGGTGTTGAATACACTCATGTATTTCAGTGACAAGGAGATAGACTATGTACCTCTGCACCTTTTGATGTCTGCACTTGTATGTAAGGAAGCAATTTCAGTTTAAACTCTTACTTTGTTGCAACTCTCTCTTTAATTCAGTTTTGCAATATAAAGTAGGAAAAAATATACCTGATCAGCTCTTTTGCATGGAGTAGTGCCTGACAGTCTCTGTAGCAAATAACTGAAACAGTTCTTGCTATTTAGATTATTAGAGCTGGACAAGACTTTTAAATAAATAGTAAATTATGCAATGGCTTGATGGAAAGTTTGTAGTCTTCAGGTTGCTTGTGAATTTGCTGTGGCACCTGTAAATAGTTTTAGGTGGAAATACTTTTTCAGCATCTGGCTCACAAACAAACAAAAAAAAATCACAGAATGAAGACCCTTCTGAAAATAGAATGATTGTCATGTTTTCAGAGTCTTTGAAGGGTCTGGATTTGGTCCCTTCTGCTCCTTTACAGTTGAAATTTCTTCCACCAGCTTTCAGCTACTGTCTGTTTGGGGTTGGTCTGCATCACTCCTGTTGTTACACTGTCAGCAGCATATGTGGGTTCCTGGCAGCACACAGAGAAGCAGGATAACCCATCAGACAAGGTTCTGAGTGTGTTGGTTCAAGAGAGCTCACTCCCAAGCTCAGAACTGTTGTGCTTTTATGGTTCCTCCTAAACTGAGTAAGAGAACTACTTACTTGAAGCTGGTTGATTTGAGCACCTCCCAGGGAAGTGCAGCATCTGGTTTTGTGATTTTATTTTATTATTTAAACTAACAAGCAACAACAAAACCCCCTGCAGCTTTCTCACTGCATCAAGGCAGAACCACTCAGAAAGGTGAGAGCACTCCAGCCCAATAAGCTCTTTGACTCTTGTGAGATATGCAGGTTCAAACTTCTTTAAACAAAGAGAGGACTCAGATCTCCAGCAGGCCATCATCCTTGCTGTACATCATTGGATAACAGGGACTCCCAGCATCATGTCTGCTGTCCCTTCTGCTTTTTACTAAAGATTGTTAGGTCTAAAAGTGTGTTGCTCAAAAAAACCCCTTCTTTTTATTTTAAGAAAAACAGATGAAAATAAGAACTTTTCTTCTTCAGGTTGAAAATGTACCAATTTCCTTATATGTTTTTGACATCAGTATCTGTGGAGTTTGGCACCTTAGCCTCAGATTTGCAGTCAAGTTAGATAGCAAGTTTATCTGTGTGTTACTGGCTTTAAAACAAGAAAAGCACTGCAGGCTTGAGGAAGATAGGCAAGCAGCTGAAACCAGGGATGCCAGTAAAAAGTAAAAGAGCATCACTTGAAAGAAAAAGATTCTTTTCTCTGCATAGCCTGTCTAGCTTCTGTGAGCAGGTTTCCTATGGTCTTTGTTTAGTGTAAGACTAGAAATGCTCTAGAAAGGCTTGGACTCGACATTATACTGTAAGAATACTAAAATGTAGAATTCAGTGTTTCTAGTTCAAGGATGGAACCATCAATGCAGGTGCAAGACACTCCTGTGTAATTCTGCCTCAAGTTCTGGACGTGGGTGTTCAAGAAGGAAAATTTAAACTGAAAAAGGTGTAGAGATGAGATGTGATGGTCAGAATGGAAAGGTCCCCTTTGAGAGGAAAGTGAATGAGCACAACCCATTCAGCTCAGCAAAGTGAAGTCTGAAGAGGCATATGAATTCTTTCTATAAATACTGTGGGAATAATCACCAGGAAGGGAAAGAACTACTTAAACTAAAGGACAATGTTGGCACAAGAATAACTAGGTACAAGCTGACTGGGAAACCATTTCGGCAGGAAATAAAAATGGTTGCAGAGATTCTGAACTTCAGCAAGATTTTAAGGCAACTTTCTAATTTTCCATTTTGGGATTTTGTTCCCATTATTTCTACCTTTCACACATAGAATGTGGATCATTTATGAACAGAATTATATAATTATTTCTTACGGTAGCAGGAGCCCTGAAGGTACCTTCTTGAATCTTGAAGATTTCAGTCAGTGACTGTTCTGAACCTTTGGTCCCCATTACACTTTGAAGACATCTGTGATGGTAATTAAGTAGTTCTGTTCAGTAGGCTTAGATCTTCTGTGTAGACATGCTGATACCTTTAGTGGCTCCTGGGGAGCAGTACAGAAGTTGAAAGGTTGGAAAAACATCTTTAGTCAGAGTTTTTGGTGTATGGAATGTATGGCTGCCAGTGGTGGTTCATTTACCCAACTTAATCTGAACAGTATGTTTATAGTCCTGCTACCACTATTACAAAAGTGTATGCATATAACCTTTATGTTTTCTGTTGCTGCTCATTGACATGGACCTTCAAAGTATATGCAAATGTTTCAGTACTATTTGACATTCAGTGGTGGTCTCTGGTCTTCTGTTGTCCTTTTAAAGCAGCAGTAGTGCTGCATCCCGGGAGGAATTCAGTTTTGACAAGAAAGTAAATGTGTATATGTTTCCCTGAATTACAGCCTTCCACTAAGTGTATTACAGCTAATAAATCTCATAATCCAAAGGTAAAGGTCAAGAGAATAATCCTAAAGTCCAGTTTGAGTCTTATTCCTGCTTGTTTCTATGCAAGGGGAGTGAGTGCCATTGCGATCTAATAATTTTGTTGATGCCATTCAGGGCAACTAGGATACCTTTCTTGAAAATGGCAGTAAAATGGCACTTTTGGAGAATAATGGAATAGCCCACATTCTGCCAAATGTTAGGTAATGGCTTTATGCTCTTCAGTATTTATTAAACCACTTTTAAAAAGGGAGGAGGGTGGCAGTCAAAAGAAATAAAAGGAAATCCAAAAGAAAACTATGACTTCAACTTCCTCTTTTATTCATCATCATTGAAAGAAGGGAACTTGTCCAGCCTAATTGAGTAAGGAGGAAGTTGCTGTACCAGCAGGTGATAGCAACAGGTTTTAGAAGGTTAGGAGAGGACTGGATGCAGCTGCATTGGTGCTGTAGGGACTGAGAGGCATTTCTTTTTCTGCCATCACATGATGAATATCTTGTGCCACACCAGACAAAGTGAATTGAATGGAAGGATAAAAGGGATAGGGGCTTCTCCTTGAGAGTCCAATACTTCACACACTCCCAGTACAATTTCACCCAGCTCTGTTATGCTGTGCAATTGTGCAGTGACTGATCTACTCATATAATAAAGCTCCTAGCCTTAGTATGTTTTTAAAATCTCAGCATAGCTGGAAAGGGAGGTTCTGTTTCACAAAGCAGAGAAACTTGCAGAATATATTTTTACTGATCCTTCAGATGAGGAGTCGGGCAAGACAGTTACCAAAGGTTGTCTTTCCGTGCAGCACTGTTAATCTTACAGTGCACCATTGTAAATCTACTCATTATTTGCAGCTGATAGATGTAACAGAAGATGATTCTTTTTGATGCAGCCAACTTGACTTTTGTGAATTTTTTACTCCATTTATGCTTCTCTATCTGCTCCCTTCCTTCAGGGCATCTGTGATATTTGAGTTTGCTTTGTCTCCTGCTTCTCAGACCCTACCCTGAGGTGGGTTACCTCATGTTAGACCTCTTGGTCTTCATAGCAATGGCTCTGGGCTGTAGTAAGGAGACTGTGCAGGAAACAGCTTTAAAAAAAACCAAAAGGGATGTACATGTGTATGATGCTGAAGAGCAGTACCTGATCAAATGGCTTTGGCAAGAAGTCAGCTGTGCATCCTTAAGTGTGTGTGTGGTGGTCACAAGTGCTCAGAATGTCAGAGATGCACCTTGTTTCTGTCAGCTTTAGTGCAGTGGGGTGTAGTCTTCATAGCAAGAGTTATAATTGAGACATGTTCAACTCACTAAGAGATTTTGCTCCACTCCTGGTCATTTTTGAGATTTTTAAATACTACCTTAGGATTCATAGAGAAAATACCCTTTCCTCAGGCCATTCTTTAAAGTCTTCCTAAGTTTTGTTGTCTTCCAAGGATTTCTGTTTCTTGCCAGCAGTGTTAAGGACCAAAGTATTTGTGTTCAGGAGGAGGGATGGGCTAGTCTGACAGGGGTATTTTTCCCTTCCATAAAGGGTTTCTGATGTACAGGTCTCTTAAGGCAAGGCTTTTCCCATTCACAGGAGAAGGTTAATGAGGGACACTGAGCGTATCAGATCTGTTACCAAGGGGTTTCGTTCTGTCCGTGAACTATTCCAGTAATCTTATTTTCTATTATATCACATGATATAATAGAGTTGTTCTAGAGATTTGGCCCCCCCGTTGCCTGAAATGGAAGGGCACTGTTGCTGAAATTTCACACCAACTGTCAAAATTGCTTCTGTGATCATGTCTCTTTTTTCCTCCCTCACACAGCCCACTGTTTGTAACGTGGAAGATCGGTCGAGATAAACGATTGCGTGGATGCATAGGTACTTTTTCCGCCATGAACCTGCATTCAGGACTCAGGGAGTACACACTTACTAGGTAAGATTTTGTTTTCTGGAGCCTTGACTTATGTATTTAACTAGTCTGTTGAGGAGGTGATAGGTGTGCTTTGGGTTTTTTGGCTGTGTCATGTATTGATCAACGAAAACCCGTGTGTCCTTTTGATGCTAAGTGTATTGCCTGGTTGGTGGAGTACTGGTGCCATGAGCTGTGCTCTCAGTTAAAAACCATAAGTTGAGTCTATTTTCTTTTTATTGGTCTGGAAACTACTCTCTAGTAACTTATTTTAACTGACTATTATAGTATTTTTTCCAGTGTTCAGACAAATTTTAACCTTAATAGTTAATGTCAGGGCAGAAGACCAGAAAGTCAGATTTGGGGATTATCCTATTCACGCTTCTAAAACAGCAGGTATTCTCACCTCTTCTCCATCAGGTGCTTCCAATCAGCTGCAGTTAATTTAATGCTACAAATTTCCATTACATGTTACTCTTCAGATACATCCCAGCCCCTGAGTGGGAAGCTTCTGGATGAGGGAGGTAAGTGATGATAATCCTTCACTCCCTGGCAGCATAATCCTTCATTTTTTGATCTACACCTAAATTCATTCACCTTAATATTGTTCCATTTCCTTTGCATAGAGTGAAAACTAATAAGTTTATCACTAGAGCTAGTAGCAAGCTTTCTACTCGTGTTTTTCTAAGAGTTTTCTTAAGTTTATTCTCTAAAGAATCAATGGAATTTTGTTCCTCTCAGTTAAAATAGACTTCATAGTGCTTTAAAATAGAAGCTACATTCTGGCATGTGTAGACCTCTAAAATTGTCATCACTTAAAATAATTAGTGCTTCCAGATCACTCTAGATTTGAGGCTTTCCTCCATTGCAGGATCTTCCTCTTTGCTGTTAAAATGCTTTGTCAATCCTAGTATGAAGTAATATTAAAATGGGACATGTTCTTTCTTACTTGTCTCCTTAGTTAGTTGCAACTTGAAGTTCATTTCATGCTTCTCTGCTCAGCTTGAAGAAATCAACTGCTCATCTCCTGGAGTCCTTGCAGACTTCTGAAAGACCTAGTTACCTTTATTGTGTTCAGTTTATTTATTATGTGTCCTGGAATGTTCCTGCTTGTGTCCTTTAAAACCTCAGCAATCAAAATGGTCAATGAGAAAATCTTTTCACAGAATTCAAAGCAATTTCTTTGCTGAGGGTTAAAAGTCTTAAAATCTTAACCATTAGTGAGCCAGACTGCACTGGAGAGCATTTCATTTAGATGTATGCTTTACAGTGCCTGATCAAGAACAATGAGCTTGTACAGGAAATTTCCCCCTAAGACTAGGAAGAAGGTGATAGCCAAAAAAATAGTCTTTGTTCCTCGTAGACTTTTCCATTCTCACAATTCAGACAGGGCTGTACTCTTAAATACCTTTAAAAATGCTCCTAAGATTCCTGTCACTGCATTCTGACTCTGAAAACTGAATTCAGCATACATGAAAAGTGATAGAAAATAAAGGGAACTGAAATATTTTCAGTGCAATATTTGAAGGATGGCCACATGCTGTGGAAGTTTATCCTAGGCTATTCAGAGTACAAATAGTTCAGTAACTTTCAAGATGAGAAAAAAATGGAGCTATATACCAACCTGTTTTTCAAAAAATCTTCATGAGAACATAGGTTGTCTTAAAATCAAATACCATATTTGTGGCATATTGGATTTTGTTACCTTTTATGAGGAACCCTTTTTATGGCACCCAAAACATTCCGTGTTGTTTTTTGAAACAAAAGCAAACAACCAAACTTCACATATGACCACTGAAATGTGAAGTTCATATCTGTAAGTATTGAAAAGGTCACTTCTATCAGTCATTATTTAAAAAATGAAAGAGAGGCTTACCTGTGATCAGCTTCCTTCCTGATGGTGGTCGTTTCAACCACAGAACATTTGAGGAATAACAGAAGCACCTTTGGAACGTCTGTGAGCTTTCAGAGTTGGGAGCTTGACAGGCCTCCTTAGGAGGGATGAGAAACTAGGACATTATAGCTTGATCCTGGAGAATGTGGGCAACAGGGTCCTGCAGAAGACATGAAAATTCCTGAAAGAGGAAAACTTCTTCAAGGCAGAAATTAATCAACCAAGTAGGTAGAATGAGAATGGACTTCTACTTCAGAAAGTGGAACTTGATCAAAATTTTCAGTTGAGGATACAGGCAGATATTCTGCTGCCTTTATTTTCCTTTGACACTGGGAGGCACTTTTCTTTGGTTATTTTGAAGATACAGCGTGGATAAACAGAACCAGGTTGTTTGTCTAGTTCATTCTTATCTTTTTCAGCACCTCTGTGGAATTGTGGCCCATCTTTCAGTGAGTAAAACGGTACAGAAGAACAACTGCTCATAAATGCCCTGACGCTTAGCCATCAAAATATCCGCAATTTCCTTCACACATAATTTTATTACAAATGTGCTGCATAGTCCTTAGGATCACAATAAATGAATTTTTCTTTATTTCTAGTAGTGGTCTCTGGTTGTGTATTGTATACAGTGTGTAGCATACACATCTCTATCTGCATACAGTAGTGTAGTTTCTTCAAAGTAGCACAGTGATAATTCCTCAAGGAATCTGAAGTGAACAATTCCTTTCTTGGGACACCCCTGCCCTACACTTTTTGGGGTCTGTAAACAAAACCAGTGATGATGTGTAACCATTTTACGCTCTGTACGTTGTCATGGTGGTATTGCCAGTATGTTATAAACAGGAAATTTATGTGGAATGATTCATCAATAATTGGATGCATCTGCCTAAGTTGTGAGGAGGGATGAGAATACCCACAGTAAAAACGCTAATACTGTATTCCTAATAAAATCTACATGTTAGAATTTGATTTTCTCTGCAGTTATGTCAGTGAAACACAGGGGAAAGGACATGTATTATAAAATCTTCTGCAGAACTTCATGAAAAGATAGATTTTGATGTAGTGATTTTTATTTGCTTTTACTACAAGATTAGTTGGGTAACAATCTAACCATGTCCAAATGTTATACAGTGTTGAATATTGCATTTTAGAATGTAGAAAATTTTACCATGGGCAAAATAGTCTTTTAGACTGTGTTAATTGAATATCCCGCCTGAATGCCTAAAAATAAACCAGATTATGAAAATACCTTATGTTTTACAGCTTCTTCAAGAAAATACACTGAACTTGGAAGCAGGTTACCACAGAAATTCATAACAGGTTGATAAATTACTTTTTCATGTATTCTGTACAGCAGTAAGACTTAGGTTTTGGCATTGAAGTTTTAAACTCCTGCTCTCATACATTTGAGAAACTGAATTAAATGCTTTCATTTGCTCATTTTAGTTTTGGTTTTCTACCTATTTCATGGAATTTAAAGTCATAATTTATGACTAGTGGATGTAACAAGTCTAGGTGTGTAAGTTTTAACTCTGTGCTGGTTTATGCTGTCAAGGCTAGAATATCTATTTGGGGAGGGAAATAGTAGAGAAGAGGCAGATAAAGGGAGATGTTACACAACAGAGCCTCCTGTCATCGAAAGTAGTGAAGAAAAATTGGAGCAGTCCAAGGCAGAAGTGTATTAGGCTACTGGCTGAAAAATGGATTTAAATCTTAAAATAATATATAAACCACTCTCCTTTAACTAGCATAGACCTGTCTCTACTGACTACCTGATGTAATCAGTCTTTTTGTTGTATGTTCTACTTACCACTCCACCTGAGGGAAATATGACTGCTCTCAGACATTCAGCCTAGATGTGGTTGATCAAGAAAAGAAAACAAAGAGAAGCTTGGGATGAGAAGCACAAGATTGAAGGAAATGAAACCTGCAAGCCAACTTTCTCATAACTGAATTGGGGTGTACATTCCGTATGAGGATTTGGCTACCACTGGCATCAAGTACTGCTCTGTCTTTGTCAGCAATTTCAAGAGTCTCAGTCCATGCTGCTGCAATGTTACCTGCCCTCTCTGTGAAAAACACTGACCCTTTCCTCCTATTCCAGAGTTAACCATCCAACTGCAAGACAACAGTATGGCAAGCTAATTTAAGGGGTAACATTGAAAAATATTTAATGACTGATCACATTAATATTGACGTTGGCCTTATTTGCTGAAGACTAGAGGCAAGTATTTGTGTAGACAGGACAACTTCCCTCTTGTGTTTAGCTGAGGTTAGTACTTGTTTAACCCTGTAACCAGCCCCTGCAGCTCAGTGCTAACTTCCCAAAGCCTTTACCATCAGGCACTGTTGCTATGGGTGTAGATAGTCATTGCCATTGATCCAGGGCACAGTGTACTCATCTGTCTGACTGCAATTTTTTGAACTGTGGTGTTGGGGGAATTATGTGTTTTTGAAGCTGTTGTGACCTTCACTATTCACAGAAGTCATAGGTTGAATTAATTCCTGCAAGTATCATTTCACGTAATATTTCAGAGCATATTGTTGCTTCTATTGCATATTCTGCTTGTTGTCCACTGATAATACTTTGCAACCTGTCTTATTTTTGGCTTTGATTTATAGTGAACCACTGCCAAAAGTTGGCTTTTTTTTTAATTATTCTATTCATACACTGTCTGGTGGCCATCAGTGAAAAATGCCTTATAATTGTGAGGTGAAGCTTACACTATCATGTTGGAAACTAAGAGACCAACCCCCACATAGCTGCAGCCTCCTTGCAGGTGGAGAGCAGTAAAGTCTCCCCTGAGCCTCCTTTGCTCCAGGCAGAACACTCCCAGACTAAACAACCCTCACTTATGCCATCATATTCCCTTACTGGGCAACAAGGTTCTGTCCTAGTGTTTGCAGTTAGGAGTGAGTTCAGAGCATCCTGCATTCCTGTGGAGATTGGTGGTTGAGAATGTTGCCATGACATGGGCATCTCCCAGTGACCATTATAAGGCAGATCCTGCTCCCAGGACAGTCAGCAGCAGAGGGAATGGTTGTTTCTCATTCCTTCATAGCAGTTTCCAGTCTCTAAGGCTCCCTAGCAAAAGAAACAGATGTCTGAGCCAAAGCCAAGTTTGAAAGAGATTTGGAAATATATAAACACTTAAGGGGTTTATTATATACAGGTATATTCCTATATGGTACATATAATACATGGCACATATGAATTGTGAGTCAGAACTGGGCCAAAGTGTATTAAGACAGTTCAGCAATAAACTTTGCTTTACAAATTAGAAGATGTATATAGATATATAGATATATATGGTGTTGACCATGGTGTTGACTTCCAAAGGTATTAATAATATAGTGTCTTAGAACCCCTTTCTGTTTTCCAGAATGCTCCTGGTAAAATATAAAAATAAGGCACTTGATCTTTAAACACTGACTGATGGCTTCTGATGAAACTGAGGCAAAATGACTTTAATACATAGACATTTTGTACTGACTCATGGCTTTGCCTGCCATGTCATCTTTATGCAGATGAGACTTCACTGAAACTCGGAGCTGTTCGTATTTCTAAATTTTATCTAAGCCAAAAAAAAAGAAGCCAGTTGCTTTGACTTTGCCTGTAGGCATCGACTTTACAAATAACAACCACTTTAATTCGGGTAAATCCTCACATCTGTTACAGTGGAATATATGTTTAGTGGTAAAATGGTTTGTGGTGTAAACTCACAATACTGGAAACTCTAAATGAAGTATATAAATCTGAATTTATTGAGCCAGCCTTAGTTACTCTGTGTGAGTCAGTTCAGTAAATAGGTCTGTAATGATTTTGTGCACACAGTGCCAGGTCATTTTTTAAGGGAACTGTTGCTTAACAGAACTGTCTGCTGCCTTTTCTCAAAGGGCAAAGCTTAAATGCCATACTGGCTCTAGAACTGGGAAAAAACGCAAATTTTTTTCTTTAATGGTGGGTTAAATGTTTCTCCTTATTTAGTTATGAAATGAAAATCATGTTGTTTAGGAGAGAAGAGTATGCCTTAGGGAATATATGTCTCTTGCACATTATGTGTGTTGGGGATGTGATAATTCTGCCTTAATTTTTTTCTTTATTAAAAAAAAACAAAACCAAAAAAACCTAAACAAAAGGGATACAGGTTTTGTAATTGTTAGTCTATTATTCCTGAGAAAAACCTTGCTAGACCCTTGGACCTAATAGTAGATGATAGTCTGTTTCCTTAGCAACACTTCATGAAAGAAAGCAAAAGAAAACACCACAAATGGAAGGACAGTCCTTAGATTATTATCCTTATGAAAGGAGGAGAGCATAATGATGCCCTACCAAAGCTTTTTCAATAGATCCAGGCTTATCAAATATTGATAACTACTGTTTCACTGGGGAAACTGAATTATAGAATATGAATTCTTTGGCACAGGGGAATGCATTACTGCGTCTTGTGAAGTAAACCTACTCTGTGAGTTGACTTTTTACGAAAGGTAGCTGGAAATCAAGGAAAAATGAAATTTTATAATTAAAAAGTATTACAAAGTTGCTCTATCTGTATAAAGTGGCTCCATGAAGTTTACAGGGGATTTTATTGAGACTGTTATAAGTTTAAAGTCTCAGCAATAGAATTTGGTGTAACTAAGGAAACTATCAAGATTTGAAATACTTCTTTGATCATCTTATTTTAAAACACATGCATTAAAAATTGTGATTTTTCAAAAATGTGCTTCTTATGAAGTGCATGCTTAGAAAAAGACATGCTCAAGCAGGATAACTTGCATCAGTTGATGTAACTTGTGGTATTTTGAATAAATTAGATGTACCTGAAATTTGATTGAATGTGAGTGAGTAACTGGGGATATCCAGCAGTTACTCAGACTTTCCAGATGGGTTTCAGGGAGGAGCAATTAATGTCATTTGTGACTCCCGTCTTTCCCACGATGATCTTGCATTTCGTGTTCTTCCCACACAGTCTCCTATTATGTGAAGAAAATGATGCACACCCTGTAAGTTCAAAGTCAGAGTTCTAGTTGAGTTGAAACACTGGTTTGGTTCTAAGTCAGATTTGTATTTGTCTTTGAATATTAGTTGACAGAAGTGTTTGGGAGGGAGGGTGGAGGAGATGAACTGGCCAGCCTGGCTTTCCTAGCAAAGCTCTGTGTTACCATAACTTACTTTTCCATTACTAGCACGGATAGTTGTTGGTACTTCCATGGGTTTTGGTCAACTTTTTCATCTTTTTGTATGAGACTCTTAATGGGAACTTCTTCAAAACATTGCCTGAAAATCTTTTAGACTGGATTTTGCTTTTGAGACTTTCAATGGCTTACTGATTTGTTAAGCACTACAAAGACATGCTGAGTTATGGCCCAGAGCTGAAGAATACAGGACAGGCCTGTGTGCTCCCAGCAGACAGAGGCACAGGTGAAGTGTTTCTCAGAGCACTTGAATTGTAAGGGTAGGATTTGTGCATTTGGAAACAGGACAGAATTCAAGAAGTCAGCGTAGAACTTACCTGCTTCTGGTCAAGTTTTTCTCTCTGGCTCTTCTCAGCAGTAGGTGTTAATTTTAAATACAGAGTAAGGGACGTTTTCCACAACTTTATTGTGAAGGCAGTAAAACACTGCACAGACTGGCCAGTGCTTACAAGTACTAAATGTGAGTCGTCCTGAGACTCTGGAAATTGAGGTGCAGCTGTGGTATTTTAGATATATGTTAGATACCTTACCCATTAGAAGTAAGTTTTGGCTCAAGGAACTCATTTTTGCTGAAATCTGATGTTTTAATACCAGTTAGCAGAGATTAAGCAAGGTCACAGGAAGAAGAATTGTCTCATGCTTTTAAGCTGTTAAAATCTTTAAACTCTGCAGCTTTGTGTGGGAGGCACTGTGGGAAAGGAGTCTCA
Organism: Neopelma chrysocephalum; assembly: GCF_003984885.1. NCBI lineage: Eukaryota > Metazoa > Chordata > Aves > Passeriformes > Pipridae > Neopelma > Neopelma chrysocephalum. Next base: position 1,013,677 of record NW_020897733.1, read on the forward strand.
ATTAAAGTTTTGAGTCTGTCAGCACCTCCTCCATTTAGGTGTTTTCTGATGCTTCCTTTTAAGACTGTATAAAGAAGAAATAGCATGAACCGGGTGTGGTAAACTGGGCTCCAAAAGCCCTTCTTATCCCTCTTCACTTTGACACAAAAGTTTGAAGCTTTTGAAATCATATTTTACCCCTTTCCAAAGACCAGAGTAATGAGAATTAAAATGCTCTTGTAAACTCTAGCAGAGTTTTCTGGTATTTTTAAATAGTACCAACAGATACCTATTTCTAAAAATCATTCTTGTTGACTCCAGAAAGAGAGAATTGTGTCCTTTACACAGCTGTGCAGTCGAGATGGTAGAAAAGCTCTTAGAAGAAGAAATAGCAAATCCATTGCTGGGACACAAGCAGCCATATAAAACCCTGAAGAATGTCTGAAGGCATCTAAACTTAGACATACTTCTGAAGTAGTCCTAAGGTCTTACAGGCCCAATCACTGCACTGTTTCATCTTGTATCGTGTGTGTATTGGTAAGCAAGTGATCTTGCAGCTGGGAGAGAGAGATGACAGGGAGGAAAGTTGACTGTCTTGAACTTCATCACTTACAAATGACTGAAATTTTACTGTTCATCTGCTGCATTGTAAGGGATAAGATATATTTACTTGAAAATAACAGGGTTTTTGGTTTCTAGCATTATTTTAAAATATAATATTAGGTACAGAAGCAGTTCAATTTTCTCTCTTCCCTTTGAGTTGCTGATGCTCTTTTCGGATTCTGGCATTTTCAGCTGCGCTGCTTATAAAAATGTATGCAGTGCTATGTACACTCCAAAGGTGTATATTGGTGATAGCCTTTATTTTAGAAACAGAAATTGAATGTACTTTGATTTTTTTTTTTTGGCTATGTAAATAACGGTGTATTGATGCAGTTTACAAAGCATCTACTGCTGTGAAAGTATGTAAATAAACAGTTGCTTAGTAATAATTGTTTAGAACCAAAAAATATTTCTAACCTTAGAGATTCCTACTTTTATGTGACTTTTCAAATTTTTAATTAAGCTTTTCTAAATATAGTTGTAACTTACACACAAAGAATAGCTTTTGACCATGGTGGAGAAGAGCTTTTTTTGGCCATCAATACCAATTTCAGTAGGACTGAAAACACTCAGTTCCTCAAGCAGGGATATTCACTGTGGGGGAGTGGTGACATGTGCCTGTGTCTTAAAAATAATACACAGGCTACAAAGTGTCAGCTCACATGCTTAAATTTAGATTCACTGTTCAGATGCAATGGTATAATCTTTATTTCTTAGTGCAGATTACTTGAATTAAAGGGTCAATTGTCAGGCAAGCAGTCTCTCAGGTTGGAGAAGTACAGGGTATAAATAACTCCCACAAGAACTTGGGGAACTGGTCCAGATGTTAAGGAGTGCTCAGCTGAGCCTGGGCACAGCTCCTGGGAACTTCCCATCTGTCAGAAGCTGCAACCCTTCATTGAAAAGGGCCTTTGTGATAATGGCATTTGCTAACAGTTGTGTAAGTCAGAATATGAGATCAGGTATAGCAAACTTTTATCAGCAAGGAAATGGGATTTTTTTGTTTTCAGTGAATTTTTCAGTTGATTAAAATTTCCTTAGCTTTAATTTGTTTTGATTTGACAAGGGAAAAGCAGAAAAGCTCTTAGTTTTTTGAACAGCACAACTTTCTCATACTTCAAGTAATTTTGATGACTTCTACTTTTAGATTACCACAAACTGAAATAGGTCCCAAGCTTCCTGTAACATGCAATTAATTCACCACTTTACTCGCAATTAGGCTGGTATCTAATGTTTTCAGTGCTTATTGAGAAATAAAAGCCAGGTTAGAAATACATTCACACTGGTACATTCAAACACTATTTCTTAGTTTAGAAGACTGTTCATTTTTTCATTTGGTGTTGCTAAAGTGAATGGTTTAGAATAAAAATATATTTAGTATCTAATAAAAAGGTTAAGTAATTATTTTTCTTCAACTATTGGCTTATATCCAATTTAACAGAAGTGTCAGTGTAAAGCCAAAATATAATGTGACTCAGTTGTGTGAAAGCTGAAAGAGATATGAGTGTCTGTGTGTAAGAAAAAAGAAGTTCTGTGTGCATATGTATGCATTTAACAGCTTCAATTCTTATGGAATTAGAGTTAAAAGAGCTTTTTCTGTTGTCTCCGGGCCAGTTACTTCCAGGCAGTTGTTAAAGCCCCACAGGTAGCATTGGTTTTGCCATGAAGTAGAAGTGCTTGTTATACACAGGTACACAAAGAAGGGAAAGGGGAAATGTAATTTTAAAGGAACTGAGAGGTCATTGCAACCTCATTTCTCCAGCAGGGCATCACTGCTTTTCACCACAAATATTTTACGTGCTCTGTCAAGAAATTGTTTCTGGTTTTGTTGCTGTTCCCAGAAGCTTCTACACAATTTGCAAGCTGGTTAGCTGGCCCTTTCTCATCTGTGCTGAGGATGCATTCTGCAGTTTGCTCACTTAGCTACAGAGAGGCTTTTTTCCTTTGACCTAGACTGCTAATCCCTCATTGCAAAGAGCAGCAGCTGTGCTTTGTCTGTGGAGGTCTCTGCACCACATGCAGCCTCATTCGCCAGAGCCACCCCTCTTTGTGTGCTCTGCTTTTTCAATTACTGAAAGGGTGACTTTCTGGTTTGCTGCTCAGAAAACCCTCTTCAGGTTTGGGGAAGTCTACAATGCATGATTTTTTTTTTTTTTTCAAACATGTAGATTTTCAAGAGCTGTTACATATGATTTCACAAAACTGTGTTTGACTAAACCGTTCCTGACATTCAGGAGGTGAAACACTTCTGAGCTGCTTTTTAGAAAAGATGATGAAATCTATTTCCATTTAAATATTAACCACTCCAGATAGATGTGCTGAATGCCTCTAGTGGGTATGATTACGAATAAACCAATTTTGTGTGTGTGTCCACATTGTATCCTCATTTAACACTGAATAATCGGTCTTCAGTTGCTCTTGATGTAATTCTCTTGGTTAAACATATGTAGCAATGCAAGATGGTCGTGGTGGTTAAAAGCTGAGTTGACACAAGCAGAGAACAGTCTTTTCCTGGTTTAGGCTTTACTGCAGTGAATGGCAAAACTCCTGCTATCTTCAAAGGCAGAAGAATTTGGCCTGTAGTTTCTCTAAGAAGATATGATGTAAAATATTTATTTAGTAAGCACATTTTTCGAATGTATGCAGTGCCGTTGAGTTAAATGCATTCCTTGAATACTTAAGTTATGGGTTTTGAGGCTATAGACAGATGTAGCCTAACGTGGACCTTTTGCCTTTTCTTCATTTCAGAACTTCCTTTTCATTCCACTTGAGCTCTTTTCATTTGCTACTCAAAACCTGGTTTAGAGGGGAAAACATATACAGAGTGACAGCTGGCAGACTTGGAACTGAATGTACTGTTAAGCTGAGCTTGCAAAGGTTCTGTTGCTTGGGCATCTTGACCTTAGAGTGAGTTGTGAATGCCCCATCCAGGCACTTCTGTAAGCTGAGTAGGTTGCAGGTGGCACTAAATGTGCCACCCCAAGTAGACAGAATTGTGACAGAAAACGGGAAGGAATAAAGGGATGAAATGGTGACCTGCTCTCATGAGAGAGAAGTGGCAGAGTTGCTAACAGGAGAACAAGAAGGTGGCTTTCAGACAACTTCTTTGTGTGTGGAGGATAAAAGGAAGGAAATGCAGGAAGCAAAGCTTCCAGCTGAATAGAATGTGTTTATGCATCTAAAACATACTGTGTTTTTTAATTGGGTATTTGTAGAGGTAATGAACAATCATAGCTTAATCTGTTAATGATATTCATGTATGAAGTAAAAACCTGCACAGAAACAAAATGAACAGAACGAAATGTTGAAAAGTCTTGTTTGTTCCCTTAAATAAGGATTACATTTTGTTCATGCAGCAGTTCTGATAGCTGCATTCTAGAATGGTTTCATGGTAGTGGGACCAAGTGCCTAGAAACCAAAATTCTCATGAAATAAGGAGGGACCATTTCTTTCCCTGAGGTCTTGTTACATGTGATGTGCCACAAGGGATTCATCTTGTGCCTGTCTTTTTTACTATATTTATAAAAACACTGAGAATTAGTAAGATACCATGAGCTCATATACCAACCTTTACGCTGGCAGCACTCGGATCTGCATCTCTGCAGGTGTACTCACAGGATGTGTGAGAGATTGCACTTAGCTAAAAACCAGTTGGTTTAAACATAATCCAAGCTGAGTTGTGATATTGATAAAACACGTATCTTGGTAACAAGCCAGGATATTATTCTGTGTCCTGTATTTTGAGTGGTCATATTCCAGTTGGTAAGGCAGTGTGGACCTTGGGCTGTTCTCAGTTTATGTACTTTTCAAGACTGGATTCTGTCGCCTCTCATTTAATTTCTCAGACCAGTACCTTTATACTTCAACATGTTTTCTTGTCTTAACCTTTTTTTCATGCAGCACGTCAAGTAAGTGAATACAATTGAGCAACCTGGTCTGGTGGAAGGTGTCCCTGCCCATAGCAGGTGGTTGGAACTCGATGATCTTTAGGGTCCCCTCCAACTAAAACCATGCTATGATTCTGTGACTTTTTTTTTTCCTTCTCAATTGAGTTACTGCATAATCTACCATGTCTTTCACTTACCTCATGCTTAACCTGATTATATATATTTAATTTGTCCATCACTGTGGTTTCAAAGTCCTGATCAAAAACCACAGTTTCTGTGTTTGTGGCAGACAGCACCAAAACTGAGCTTAATAGTAACACTCCATCCCCAGCAACTTACTGAATTGTTTTTAAAGTGAATCTTTGACAACTAATAAAATTTCAACTGCATCATACTTTTATGTAAAAATAGAGTTTATAGTATTTCTGGTGACAAAAAAATGCTGAGAAAATGAAGTACTCTTCTGTTCTAGAATTTCAACAGCATAATAAACTTTTTACAGGCTGCAGGAAATGGAAGATGTAAATGTTTGAATTATCTTCATGTATTTATGTATAATTGTATTGCTGAGATGTTTAGAAACATATTTTTCCATATGTGCTTAAGATGAGGCTTTTTAAAGTTCATAATAAATTAAAAATACTTCATGTTAATTTGCTCTTTTTTAAAGTTATGACTTGAATACCACTTTAGAGGGGTAGCAATATTTTGTGAATTGCTTGAATGAGAGTTGAATTCAGCAATAATGTGGTCTTAAAGATTTTTGTTTTGACTTCAGTATCTATTTTGAAGTAAAATGGTGATCTTAGATCAATATTGAGAGACATCCTGGAGATGTAAAGAATTCTAGAGACTCTTTTTATGCTTCTGGGGATTTGGGTGATTAATGTCTCTCAAGCTGTATAGTTCTAAGTGTAATTGAGCAGTTCATTTTTTTTAATTATCTAAACTTTGCCATCTGCTGGAGAGCCTTTTAGTGACATTATAATTTAGTCCAGTTGGAGCTCAATTAGAGTTTTCTGACTAGTCTGTTATCATGTGTTCGCCAAACAAAAACCTACACGCTGAACCCTGGTCAGTTCTGTTACTCAGTTTTTAAATAAGCTCTGGAATCACTGTGACAAGTTTACTGCATTATGTTGGGAGATTGTTTTAGGTGCTGTGGATTTGGGTTTTTTGTGTAGCAAACCAGGACATTTCCATGGCAATTGACACCTTTCAGCTTCCTAAATGTTTATGACACAAATTTTCACGCCTTTTTGAATTCCATTGTCCTCATTTATCTCGGCATGATGACAGATGCAGGGTGAGGTGAGGGACAATACAGAAAAGAAGCTGCCACCTACAAAGAAACTCCTGCGTACAGCTGCTGACCTGATGTTCCCCTGTAGTCAGAAAATACTCTTCAAGGACCATGCTGAGCAATTCCCAGTGCAGACAGCCGTGGTGCTTGGATATTCCTGACTGCCTTGGTTCAGTTCTGGCAGTATGGAGTGCATGGAACAAGCAGTTACAGTTCTCTTCCTACACCCAGGCAAATGCACAGTAATTGCACACTTTGGGCCATGATTTGCTCTGAGCTCTCCTGTCACTGACTCCCCTGTGTGATGGGAAGACTGGGTTTAGCCCACGTGCACCCCGGTGTACCTCTGAACTGTTACTGAAGTTAATTTAGGATTTTTTTTCCAGTGTAATAGGGCATATTGTATAGTAATGCAGAATGATTCCCCCACACCCTGCTGGGCGAAAACTATGAGAAAAATGCAGAGTCCTTACCTTATTTGGGCTTTCTTCACATTTAAGGAGAAAAGTAAGTCCTTTAGAACCACAAAAGCAATGTAGTGTAAAATTTCTGCTTTCAAGAAACAGTAAGGAAGTTAAAGCCATACCAACTTGACTCTTAATGTAATTAGGAACCTACAGTATTACTCTGTGAATCTTTTTAGTTCTAACTGAACTTTTTGATGGGAGCAGGTTACAGGAGCTATGAGTTTTATGATCATACTTTTCCACTTAAAGTCCATAACAGCACATACACAGAATCCTCTTCAACTTTAAGGACCTCTCCATAGAAGCCTTTGTTGTTTTCTTCATATGTTCTGGCAGTAAGAAAAATAAATTAGTTTCAGGCATTGTGTCCACACATAACATCATTTTGGCAGAATGATGGACTGGGTTTATTTGGAAGAATCCAAAGTGTCATGGAATAGTTCTCTGGATAATTGTCAGAGCAGTAGAAAAAATAATCTTTGTTTCTCTTTATGCTAAAAAGTTCTGAATTTTAGCTTTTACAGCTTCGTGTATATGAGCTTTCTTTTCTTAAAAGAAATTTTGTAATGGTGAGTCAGAGAGGAGTTTGATGGTTTTCACCTAGTACATAAGGCTGACAGACCCAGCTGAAAAACCAGTTAAACCTCCAGGAGTTTTCAACCAGTGGTCACTGGGCAGGTGCATGTTGGGTCTGTGTCTTAACAAGTGCTCACAGTGACTGCAGAGTCCCTGGGCAGCTTCTCAGACCGTGTTGGTCCTTCTGCGTGTGCTGTGGACTCGATCTGAGCCAGGGGAAGAAATCGAGGGTGAAATAAGCATTTGTCTGGAAATATTCAGTACCCCTGGAAATATTCTGGAAGGACCTCTTTTGTTGATTTAAACAACTGGTGAACTTGTTTGTGGAAAAACAAGGTCCCAGAATCTTATCAGCAATACCAGTGTGGTTTGATTTTTAATTGTGGATGTGGATTGCACAATACACGTGTGTACACACCAAAATACTCTTAAGAATATGATCGAAGCCATTAAATAAGGAGGACATAGAGAGTTTATTTTAGGAACCTCTGGATACCTAAAATAGAGACTTAATTGTCTTATGTAGTGAAGGAATGGAGGTTGCCTTTTCTGATAATCTTTTCTTTGCACTTAATTTATGTACATGCTCTGATTTGTTTTTTAGAGGATGATATCCTTTTCCAGGCTAAAATAACTATCTGAAAGAGAGTAGCAGGTTACTACATCTTCCTGTTAAATTAATTACATGTCTGAATTCAGACAGATTAGGAGAAGAGAGACTTTCTGGCATACTTCACTCTTGTGGAGTAAAAAAAAAGTTATCCAAGAGCCCAAATGCCAGACCAATATTTTATTTTCCCACCTGGAATACTGTTGCCATTACCTGCACTGTGCTTGTAAAATCAGCTGAGAACTTCAGAGATGTATTTCTGTGCCACACAACAAGTGTGTATTTCTTTTTTTACCCTGTGACTGCCACTTAGTAACGTAATGTGCAGGAAGTATAAATGTTGTTCTTTCCCTTTCTGTCTCCCAAATGTAAGGGAGGGTTCAGGAAGAGCACGTCATTCACAGTTGTTTTGTTTCCTGGAAATTTTTCCAGTCTGACCCCAAAAAAAGACGACAATATAAATAAATTCTTCTTCCTTGCATTCAACCGATTTGATGTTGCATATAAATCACTGCTTGAAATCTCCGTTTAAGTTGGCACAACTCTGCTGGTCATAAATAAAATTGGGAGAAGGCTGACCTGTGGGTTGTGTTGGGCTGTCTGATCTCTTATGCTGACAGCTAGGAGAATTTTATTCATAGTAATTTCACTTTCTGAAGTAGAGCACACACTGCCCTGTTTTTCTGGCTTAAAAATTAATTGCATGTCGTGACTTGGAAGCTGTTCGTTTTCTCTGGTCTCTGCCAAACTGAGCTATGAGAGCTGATTTTCATTAGGAAAATACTGGTGGTCTGTTTAAGCATTCCTTAATTTCTTCCTGTTGAAGTTACTGAATGAAAAAGTAAAAATCTGAACTAACTTCATTGCTCAGTAAACCAGCAGTGGAAGAAACAATAAATGGTTGGTGTTTTTTTCTCTCTGATACCCTGGCACCCAGTACCTCTGGTTGCTGTAATTTCTTCACTGTTCCCTAAAATCCAGTGAGTTTGCCACTCATTAATTTCAGGATGTTTTGAATTAATTGAAGAACAATATCTGGGCCCTTTGGGCTCAGTTCATTGACAAAGGGCCAGTTCTTTGTTAAATACATCTTCAAAGGTAATTCTACTAAGCACAGCTCACTCAGTGAAAGAATCCAGAATCTCAGGGTTATACTTATTGAGCTAAATGAAGAGCAGGTAGAATTTAAGTCTTTTTCCTACCATCTGAAAGTAGTGCCAGTGTACTGTTTATTAGAAGAAGGTAATAGTTTGTAAAATAAGATCTTTAGCTTATTTTTCATAACTGTACTGATGTTGTTTGAGGAATTGTTTGGATGCCAAACAGTTATGGTTTGGTTTAGCTGTGTTTAGTATCGGAAACTGTTTAAGAGAAAATTGACTGTAGTAGAGTGACTGAAAAAATACTGGAAAAGTAATTTTTTTAAATTGGATTAAATTTATCGGTTCTATTTTGATTAATCTCGTGGGAGCTACGTTTCTACATGGTAGGCTGAGCAGATTGTGAAAGAGGCTGTCACAGAGAGATTTTTAGGAGTCGGGGCTCTTGGATTCTATTCTCGATTCTGTCACTGACTCACTGTGTAAGCCTCTAAAATTGTGTGAGTCACTTAATGTCTCTCCCTCATTCACACTTCCTATAAAAGTGAGTATTCCTTATATCATGGCCAGTGTTTGACAGCTTCCTTTGCATCTCCTTCTCCCGTGTCATGTTTAAGCCTCCGAAGTAATTTCCAGCAATGTACAAAACTGCATCAGATTTTGCCTAAACTCTCTGTCCAATGTCGGTCTGTAGATGTGACTGTCCCCAGAAAAGAGCTTTAGTGATTGATTTCATGGTTAATATTTGTCATTAAATGAAAATCAGCAAAATACTAGGAATTCAATTTATCTAATGCCTTCATTCATTTACACTGAAATCCTCCTTTACTATTTTGATGCTTATATGCTATCAAACCTTTTCGAAGGATCTTTTAAATTCAGTCACAAAGATTTTGAGGCACTTCTAAACAGAGTTATGTAACTCTATTGCTATTTCTTATTTTCCCCATTTGTGTCCTACTGTTTGTTACCCATCTGCCACATCACATTTAAGAGCCATAGGTTCTTAAAGACTGAAGCTGGCTTTTTTAAAAAAGCAATTTTATAGCCTACAGAAATTAGAGATGGATAATACAATGTTGTATTGCATTTTGATTCACCTGCTCATACTATTATTTCAGGTTATTCCAAGAGCTTCTCTGGTGGTATTTTATAAAAAACAAAATGTAGTCTTAAGGAACATAAATATATAAGGAATATAATTTTCTTTTTTTTTGCTAAACATGCTGTTTGTCACAGTAACTCAAAATACTTAAACAATTTCCTTTTCTTTAAATATTCAATTTCTTTAAAATGTTTGCAAGCTTTTCTATATCCCAAATACAGGGGGAATGGTGCATGGAAAATGAAATTATTGAAAAACATTTCCTATGGCCAAATAAACTTCATTTGAAGAAAAGCTGAGATTTGTGAAGTACAGCTCAGCTGAAGGAAAACCGATAGTTGAGTAACACTTTGTTTTGGGTTTTTTCTTAACTGGCAATTACTTGATTTTAGTAGGACACCCAAGACTGCATAAATATTTAACTAGAAAGGCCATGCGTGTGTGTGCATGCGTTTTGTGTCTAAAAATAGGTTTGTTTGAACAGGATTCAATTCTGACTTCGCCTGCTTCACTTTTAACATGGAGCAGAACTCCATGTGGAAAAACTGATGCCCTGTTATTGGCTGGCTAGAATTCCCCTTGCTTGGCACTGCCCTTTTTCAACTCGTCACTACCATGTACTTTCATTTAGTCAGCAGTAATATATGTAAATTAGTTCAGGGCATGAAGGAATAAAGAACAGATGGCTTAGAAAATGCTTTTAAAATTGGGGGTTTTTCTTTAGAAGTAGTTTTGAACTCTGCTTGATTTTTTCCAACTTCTTTTGCTAATTATTTGCATTTACGCTTTCTTAATTCTAAATTTAACATAAAAATTGTGGAGTTCATATTTTTTAAACTTGGTATCTAATATGCCAGCTTTCAGTCCTTTTCCTAACAGAAGAATTGACAGAAAAACACAGCATTGAATAAGACTGCAAAATCACATTTTAATGCTACAAAAGTACAGAACTAAGTCTCCTGTGCTAATTGAGATTGCTGACACACGGGTATACAGTGACTTTTCATTCTGAGCTCAGACCAGTAACAAGCTTTTGAGGAAAGCAAGTGTATGTTACCTTGCCTTGTTTTCTGCTTGCTGAGTGTTGGTCACCCAGAGGCACAGGAACATGCCAAGGGAGGCCTGAGTCTAAATTTACATCCGTAAAGGTCTGTAGAGTATATGAGGTGTGTGGTACCTGCCAAACTGCTGCCTCTACACACTGTTATTCTTTCTTCCCGGAACTGCAAAAGTAAAAGCTCATACAAAGATTTTTATCCTTGATAAGTAAGTGTTGAGATCTGCTGACATTTCTGAGAGTGATGCCACTCTGTGAAGCGTTGAGGGCTTAGGTTTGTACAGCATGGACAGCTGCCCCTGAGGAACTGTACTGGGCACCATCCACTTGTTCCATTGGCACCATCAGAACAGTCATAGATGGTGATTGATTTGCTGCCCACAGAGATGAAGTTTAAGCTCAAGGACAATGGCTGAATTCTGAAGGGAAGCATCTCTAATGCCATATGTCTCCTGCTAACCAAGCATTGAAAAAAGGCAATAATGAAAGCAGTTAATCTGCAAAGAGATGATACAAAGCTGGTCTGCTCTTAGGTTTGCAAAAGGTATCTGGAACTTGCTTCGGAGTTTCAACCATGGTAGTAAGAAAAGAATGACTGAGATGACTGATACTCTAACTGTCATACAGAGCACTTAAACAGTTCTCAGCTTTTAAAGTGACGCCCAAACTCATTAGGGAAGGGCTATTAAGTTTTAATGTAGTTCTTCTAAAGCTGGCATCTGATATAATTTTAGTGTGATAAATTTTGTTGGCAGACAGTATTTCGTGTGTAGCTAGCTGGTACAAATAAATGCTTTCCTCTTGGCATTTCCCTTCAGTATGTTTAGTTCCAAATTCTAATTATTTGTCAACGCAGATTTCTCCAGGTAGATCTTGGTTTTAAACAACAAAAAGGGCAGAAATTGTAATATGGGGTGTGGAGACGGGGAAAGGAGGAATAGAATAGCAGCAATATTCTGTATAGAGCAGTCACAGTGGTGTCAGAGGCTGTTACTCAAATCTCTGGTCTTGTTCTGCCAGATATCTCACTTACCTTCAGCAGCTGAGACAGGATCAGGGTCTGTGCAGGGGTGTCTGTAGTCACGGAGATGTCAAGGAGGAATTTTCCAGCAAGCTGTACAGATAAAATAGCACCTGGCAGTTCAGCAGGAACTAGGTATAGTTGAAATGGCTCTATCATTTGATAAACAATATTTTAGTTGTCCCAAGGTGGTTATGTGAAAACAAGGTATTTGTGCCAGTTGTCATGTTACTGAAGAATGGAACAGGCCAGCTGAGCTTGCTGATAAGTGTGCAATGTTCACTGCATGGTGCTGCTTCCACCACAACTGAACCACTTGGTTTGCTGTATGTGCCTGAGGCTTTTATGCCTCTGTGTGCCTTTCTGTTCCCACTGTGTTCAGGTGAAGGTTTCATATCTCAGCTTTTTATTAATATTTAAATTTGCCATCATTTCTCTAATCTTGTTTCAGATTATTAGCTCAGGATTTGAGTGGACTGCCTGAGATATGGGTTACACGAGCATGGGATGAGGTTTGTTTCTGCACAACTTGAAGAATGTTAAATTACAGATAGCTTATCATCTAATAATGCCAGTGCAGCAGATCCTCAGTGAGTGGAAATTTGACTGAGATGTTCACTGCTAACATTGTGGGTATCAGGTTTACGCCCACAGCAGACAACCTTTGCCTCAAAAAGTTGACATTCACAGTGGATTTTGGCAGCCTTAGGAATTGGAATTCAGTGATAAACCCCTACTATCAAATTGTGTGGGGGGGAAGTGTTTTGAAGGTTGTAAATTATTACAGTATGGGAAATTTTGCCTGGCAAGATTGTTGCATAAATTATGAAAAGCGGATTTAAACAAATATTGGCAATGTCCATGCATACAGTTGTTACCTGTATGTATTTGATAACAGAATTTGTTGTTTGGTGAAATAACACTTGTCTGTTTGGTTGCATCTCTGTACTGTGTTCGAATAGATTGGTTATATGAGAGAGGTGCAGCAGACCTCAGGGGGGTGAGACATCTGCATATAAACAAACTTGTAGTAGCAATGGATTTAAAGTGGATTGGGGTTTCTGAACATAATTTTTTAGTAAAAGGTGGGGGTAAAATATTAAAAGCATGTATATGTACACTTACTAAATACAGCCAAGAAAAGCTTTAAAGTGCAGATACCATTTGTGACTCAAGTATTTTAAGCTGTAACAGCTGGATTCCTGGGGAGTGTTCCAGGAAGGTACCCCTGGACCTTTAATGTGACCATGTTCTTAATATTCATTCATTTTGCTAACTGCTGGTGGTTATTACTTAATACTAGGGTAGGCGGACTTCTGGTTCAAGCTGTCCCTGTGTTCCGAGTGTCCTCCCTTTACATCTATATGTTTATTCCCACTGCTGTGTGGAGGGATAAGAAAGCTGAATTAGCTGTTGGTATTTTTGGATGTTGCTGTTTGGCAGTGGCTGTAGGAGTTATCTCTGATGTTGCTCCAAGCACTAGAGAGCAGAGGATGGTAACTCTGCCTGGTTCCAGCAGTTACAAAGCTAGCTTTGCAAACCCCATCAGCAAAATCTTGGAGAATTACTGCCTTTTGATACATTTTCATTAGAAGTCATTAGTTAAATATTACAGACATTAGGCTTTAGATCTCTTTAATGTTCCCAGTTCTTCACAGGTCTGTGTAGACCAGTGTATGCTATGTAAATGGCAACAGAATTTATCCTGGGTAGTTACTTATTGTCCCAACATCATCTCTCACATCTATGGCAATTTCAACTGGAGTTGCCTAAAATTATTTCTAAATAATGGGTAACATAGGCCCACTGTTATTGAATTATATAATTAATTTGCCTTCATAATGGAAATCTAAATTTTTGACCTATTATGTTATGTAAAAATACAAAAGCTTGGAGAAAGGCTTCTAGTCTAAATTTCAGTACTATGTTCTGTTTTGTAATTGTAGTGTGTCTGCAACAAGAAGCCTACCTTCCCCCTGACCCAGAAAAATATAGGTCCTATTTTAACTCTTCAGTGTATGGTATTAATTTTTGATGGAAAGCTATTTGTGGTTATACTTAGGATGATTTCTTTTAGTTAAACCTTACATGTTGGGTTTTTTCTCATGTGTCCTTACTTAGTCTGCTTTAATAAAGTTATATTACTTTTTATACAAAACAGTGATTTGTGATGCAGAGGCTTCAGCCATATTCTAACTCCATGGCTGTGGCTGTAATTATATCAGCTAATGGCAACCACTGGCTGTAGGCCAAGTAAAACAATTAAGAACAATCTGAATGTTAGGTGAAACAATAAGACACCTGAAGAGTTTGGTAGTACTTTAGTAAGTCTCTTAAATTCTCTTTACTCACCAAAAAGCTCAGTTAGTAGATCACTGTTTTTGTTGGAGATGAGCACGTTTGTATTCACATCATACTTCAAAGCTTAAGAGAATAAAAAATTGAGCTGCCATACTCACTTTAACCTTCCCTTTGCCAATTTAACTGGTTCTTAACCAAACTTATGCAAGTAGGTTTTTACAAATGTTCTCACTCATGGTACTGCTTGCTGTCTGTTAACTGCTGTGTGTTTCCAATGTGCTGGACTGTGCACAGATAGCTTCTCCCAGGAGGGGATTTTACCCCACTAGGTGTGTTTGTCTGTAGAATGGTATGTCAGCCCGTGGATTAGCTGTTTGCAGCTTCCTTGTTACTAATCATGACATCTGCTTTGCAGAACCTCCTCAAGTCCTGTAGGTTTACGGGTCTGTAGAGCCCTTGAATGTTTTTATATTCACCCTTGAATTTTATATTCACCTTTGCTAGTAACCATGAATATTATTTTTTAGAGAATGTTCTGTTTGTTTGGGTTTTTTCACTGAATAATTAAGTTCTACAATTTGATTAATGTATTAAGTGTTTGATCACTGCAGACTATAGAATTTCCCCTTCCACTTCATGTTGTGAAGTTTAATCCTTTTTGAAAGGGATTTACAAGTTGCAAGTGGAAGAGCTATTGGTTTTGTAACTTTTTCCAGAAGCTTTCTACTGCTTCATTAATAAGATTGTCACAGTACCAGCTCAGGAAGGAATGACCCTCAGAACACCTGACTGTGGCAAGCCGAGAACCGAAACAAATGTCTAAGGAAAAAGTTGGGAATATTGATCCATGTGTTACACTGGTGACTGGATTATCAAACCGGTCATCATTTCATCAGGATTTTTTTTTTTTGTCCTTTATACTCTTCAGGTGATTCATTAGATCCTTGAAATTTAAAAAAAAAAAAAATCCTTTGAAATTCTGTTTTGTCTTCAACAGTGCCCTTAAAGATAGTCGTTTCCCCCCAATGACGAGGGATGAGCTGCCACGGCTTTTCTGCTCAGTGTCTCTACTCACTAACTTTGAAGATGTATGTGACTACCTGGATTGGGAGGTAAGAATGTCAGATGTCTTTTAAGAAAATGATTTTGATACCGTGAACATCTGTAGCCAAAGTCACACTGTTGGAATGATCTGCATATATTAGTGCAGCTGTCACTGTGTTGCACTCTATACACATGGTTATGTGTGTAGATTCAAAAGTTCCTTTTTGATAGAACTGTCATCACCTTAAAAGTGTGAGCCATGAAAATGGAATAAAGTTGTGGGTTTGCCCACTTAGGCACTCAGAGTGGTCTTAGTGTCTAAGACTCCATCAAGCAAAGTGTTGTTTGAGGAAAGGTGTCCTGAGGCCTTGTTTGCAGCACAGCAAACAGAGAAACGTGGTAGATCAGTCCATGGACTCTGGAAAGGGGATGTTCCAGCATGGAAGTGAATAATCTGATGTATGCTTCTGGAAACAAACACTGCAAAAAACTGGAATCCTGGAATAAGCTGCCTTATTTAGCCTGTAGGAGCAAGACATTTATCTTTCCCAAAACTTTATTTGCTTTTAGAGTGAGTGGCCTGCACAGACTCCGCAAAGCCTGTGTACAATGAGGCCAAATAAACCACTGCTCCTGGTTTTCTTTGCTCTTACGCATGGAGCTGAATCTATTTTAATTGCCAGGTTCTAGGAAACCTGCGTGCATTCTCTGGGAGCAACAGCATCAAAGAGACTGAGAAGCAGATGCTGACGTGTGTATGGCAAAGTGTGCTGACGGAAGTGTTAGTCTGTATTATTCTGCTTTTCCCCAAATTATTTGGCATTAGACACTTGCAAAAAACAAACCGCCAGACTTAAGATGAACTTCTCATCTCAGTCATCATGTTGTGTTGCTCTTTGAGTCTGCATTTGAGTGGACATCAAAAAAAAATCTGAAATAGTCATACGATAGCAGATGTGCTATAATGCCAGAGACACCACACAAGCTACAGTGTTTCCCTTTAATAATAATTTAGCCCTATTAAATATTTAGAATTTCTTGAGAGAAAAAGAGGTTTTCTGTTGTATTTAAAATATAAAAATATATATTGAATAGAAACTGTATTTGTCATTAGAACACTAAAAGGCCCTGCTGTCTCAGAAAGAAGGTATCCAGCAGTAACCTCAGCATTATGAATTTAACAGTAGCTGAAAATTAACAAAAATGTGTTTCCTGTTTACCTCATAATGGCAAGGGCTTCTTACCTTCCAGTATGTAATTATGAGTTGGATGAATCCAGGTTTTCTTTGGGGTTTATCAGAATTTTCGCCATAATCAGAAGTACTCATTTTTTATGTAATGTCAGACCAAAAATAAATCTTAGCTGAAACTGTGTATGCATTCTCAATAAGGTGTTTTTTCAGAGAAGTTGTCTGCCTTGTCACTGAGCTGTTCACGTACTTTAAACAGTATTTTCAAGTAATCAAACTGTAGTGACTATTAATACTAAACCAAGCTAGAAATCAAAATGGTGGAATTTTTCTCCTCCACTAGGTTGAGTTTTGGTAGCAATCATTGTGATATTTTTAATTTAATTTCATTTATTATAATTCATTAAAAATCAGACTATGAACACACTCTCAACATGTGAAGTGCATAATGAAATAGTATTTAGGTTGGTGCATGTAGTAGCTTAGAAATACTATTAGATGCTGTTTTATCATCTCAGTAATACATTTATAAGATGACCCAAATACTCATCCTTAAAGAAAAGCTGAAACCAAAGCCTGAGTTCAAAAATCCACTCTCCCTTGGAAAGACTGGTTTTAACTTTGTTCCTTGGGAGGCTGCTGATTCATAACGAATACTGTATTGAACAAAGGAAGCTTTTACTTTTTATGTCCTTTCTATACTTTACTGCAGAACCTGTGAGACTTGTTAACAACAGTGTAATCAAGCTTAATGCAGAACTCTAGCCTTGCTGAGTTCTGGATGATTTTACGGATTTTCACAATTCTTGTTGTAAAAGCTCTGACTTATGAGGGAAGAATGGAGGGGTCAAAAATATAATAGTCCTTTTGTCATCCATTTGCTTAGTTGCTGTTTCCTATTTCATTTAAGGTTTTTTTAATGATAGGGTTTTAAAACTTTTAGCAAATGCTTTTGAGTTCTAAGAAATGGTCACAAAGTAGGTTTTCATGCAAAAGGGCCTGGGGCAGGGAGGTGATATATAAATATGAGGGGAAAAAAATTGTAATTGCTAGTCCTTAAAAGAATGACTCATCGCTGTGTGCCCGTCAGTGAGATGGCTCATGTCACCCATGTTTCTTTGAAGAGAGCTGCGGTTATGCAATATTAATGGCAAAAGGACATTTCAGGATGTCTAGATGATGTAAAGAGATTCTGCATCTTTCATCTCCTGTAATGCTGAGATCATCCTGAAAAACATCAACCTGGTTAGAAGACCCCGTATCCATAGGTGTGCTACTGATGATCTCGTGGGAACCAGTTCAGCAGTTTGCTGACAGAGGCCACAATATTTCAGAATTGCCAATTCAGACAACTCACAGTGCTCTAGGGACTTAGAGACAAGGTCATCTGAAGACACATCTCAGGAGTGTCTCCAGTATCCTGATGCAGAGTCGTAGATCTTCTTTTCTCTGATTAAGAAATTACTTTCCCAAACTAAATAAATGAATATTTCAGTTGTAAATAATGATGCAAGATCCTTTTCCAGCACAAACTTCAGTCAAGTAAACAGGAGATATGTATGAATTTGCTGCTGTTAGCTCCCACAAGATTTTTCAATTGCTACCACTTTCACCTTTTATAAAAGCAATCAGGAGAAAGTACAGACCTTTAAAGGCACCTTCAATGCCATGTTCATGAGGATGCTTCCTAAAATATAATTTAGCATTCTTGTTTGCATGGCACCTTTTCTGAATTGCAATGCCCTTCAGTTGCTGAATAGATGTAGGGTTTTGAAAGGAACACCGGGAGTGTGGCAACTTCATCTCCATTTCTGTTCAGCAGAACCCCTGAGATATCACTGTGGTCCAGTTGCTGCTGGGGTGGAGTTGCACAGCCTTTCCACCTCAGAGAAACGGGCAACATGAGAAACTCATGTTTTATTTTGTGATAGTACTGCTCCTTTATTAAAGATCAGACAGCAAAGAACTACTTATAAGAGAAATCATAAAGACCAGTTATTTTTAAACACGTGTGGTATTGATAGCAGCCATTCCTTCCCCACAGAAACTCAGCTTTATCCATATTGCCATTCTCCTTGTGCTCATCTTTGTTCTGTCCTTCTACCAGGTCTTTTCTTTGCTGCAGAAATTTGAATTCCTGCCTCAGGATGCTTCCAGTTTTGCTGTTGGTCGTTACTGCAGATATATGTTGCAGTGGGAACTGCCTGTGTAGTTAACAGCACCCCAAAAAGAGGAATGTAGAAGAGTCTGAATAGGTTGCTGTGAAGTATCATGACATCAGGCCCTTTAGAAAGAGCTTCTGTTTGGTTTTTGAAGCTTGTTAGTCTGCAATTTGGGCAAATAAGCTGATGCTGGGAAGGGCCTGTGAGGGGATTCAGATCCCAGGAATGGTGTGTGTAAGGGGGGATAAGTGCAGTTCCAGCCTTGGTGCCACAGGCTCTGCCTCTTTGGGAAGGTACAGCTGCAGGGTGTGTTACAATGGGAGATGGTTTAATGCATCCACTGCTGCCTTTTTTCCAGAGATACAGAGGAGAAAAGCAAAGTAACTACTCCCTCTCTACTTCATGTTATAGCAAATGAATGCTTTTAAATTTTTTTCACTAATTTAATTAAGAATCTAGGGTGGGGAGAGTGTTGCTAGACAGTAAAACCTGCCTTGCTAATTCAGACCCTCTTCTCATCTTTTATTAAAAGATCCTAAAACATTACAATTGTATGTAATTATGATAAAAAACTTTTGGAATTCATTCCTGCAATTCCAACAGGGTAATAAATAACTACAATTGACCAGTGGCTCTTCCTTAAAATACACTGAAAGAGGTCTTTGCCCTGAAATTATTGGTCTTCAGTAAAGTAAAATCTGCAGAATTGTACGTGCTGACTGTGTGAATACAAAAGGCCTTTAGCCTGTGTGCACTGGTTTAAATATTAACTTAAATAGTTGTAGCCAATAATGTTGACTGAAAGGTAGCTTTTCAGTGTGGACAAAGTAGGTACATTTAAGAGTTGTGGAAAACCTTTCCTGCCTGCAAGTGCAGCGACACCAACAGCTCTTGTAGCTTCTGTTCCTTAGAACAGAAAAGGAGTTTTGAGCTCCATGTTTTATTTTCTTACGATGATATTCAGTGATCCCCTGATGTTTAGGTGCTTATCCAAATTCCCCATGGACAGTCTAATGAGAATAATGTTATTTCTTCCTCTCAGGATGGTTGGAGAGTCAGTCCAAGGGGAACAGATTAGTGAACTGTGTTTGGAACTTTGGGACGGAACAGTATTTAACAGGAGAGTTTCTTGATTTCAAAGTGGGTTTTGGAGCAATTTTTTCTTAGATATAGATACAGAGAGAGGTATTGCAGCCAGTAATTTAGCAAGTGCCAGAGGACTTGGCAAAACAATAAATGTGGTGTGTGCCTGTTTTCTCCCATGCAGTGGTGTATGTAATTGAGGAATTCATTAGAATTTGATATGTAAAAATGAATATGAATGTGTTTAAATACACAACAAAGCCTGAATTTCTGTTAAGGTCACTTCAGAAGTGAAGTTTAAGGCAATCCTTAGGTTTTGTTTTAGTCTATGAGCTTGAATTAATATTGTCAGTGGACCTAATTTTAGGTAGCCTCTGACCACTTACACGACAGGCCAGAAAGTTTAAAGCTTCAAGTACTGGATTTATAGGATACAGTATTTCATGCTCTAAAGCCCCATGGAAATATTTCTGTTGGAAGAGGTTGGTTTTTGCCTTTCTAAGTCTCTCCTTATCTCACTTTCCTCTACCAACAGCAACAGTTTAAATAGATTCCTACCCACGTGGGAGGCTGAAACACAATCGCGTGGTGATTGTGCAGCTCTGGGGGATACCTGTAGGTAGTAATTTCCCTAATAAATGGTACCAGACGAGACAGAACTCAAACTCCCTCTGCAGAAGATTGGTTTGTTTTTCTGAACTGCACAGACAGATGTTGTTGTTCTACAAAATGTTGCCAGTAGTGTATCAGTATTTTTAGTTTGAGAAGCAGCCCCAAGGCTGTGTGTGAAGGTGTTTGCTGGTCCTGGAAGGAATGGCAGTTACAGTCAATGCCTTCCAAACACAGACCCAGCCCTTACCTTCCTATCTCAGAGAGGGATGTTTTGGGAAATCTCACAAAAGTTTTCATTGCTGTGGGAACACTGATCTCTTGAAGTCAAAATAAATTCCAAACTGTGCCCATGCCAGTCTTAGTGTGGATCATTCTTATTTCGCTTGTGTGTGGCTTTCATTTGTTTAACTCAAGCCTGGTTTTGATTTAAGTGGAGCTGAACAATGAAAAGCCATTTGTACTGGACTGGGAGTCCTGCTCAGCGACACAGTTGGAATCCATGCTCCACAGAATCTTAGGAAATTTTCCTAACTGTGGGTGCAGTTGTTCATTCTGCTGTACATCCATTTTTTCTACAGGCATGGGCCTAAAACTCCATTAAGATGATGGTTAGTGAGAACCATCCCGAGCAGTGATACAGTTTGAATGTTGCATCATACTTAATACATCACTAGTGCTCCTGCTTAGTTGCTCCTGAATCCCGTGGGGTCACTGTTACACAAAAGACTTGTGTAGCATTTAGAATCTCATATTCTGCAGGATTTGAAGGTGTGCAAAACCTGGAAATATTTAATCTTAGTGCTTAGGCAACTGAATATAGACAGCAATAACATCATCAGCTGCAAAAACATACTGGTTTTGGAATAAACTCAGTAGGCTCTTTTCAGTTTCTAACACTTTTATTTTCAGGCCCTTTGGGTTCATAATTACATCATCTGAGTATACAGATTTGATCTCTCTGGCGATTAGATATCCATGTGACGAAAGTTGGGGTTTAGGAGTGTTTGGTAATGAAATTCCATGTTAAAATTTGAGACTAACAAGTTCAATTCATTGCAAAGTTTCATTTTTCCTATTTATAAACAATGGTCAATTCCTAGGGAAACTCTTTGAAGCCACGACCAGCCACAAGAGACTCTTCCAACCACTTTTCCATGCTTAAATCATATACAAAGAAGGAAAAGATTAAAAAATAAAGTCTTAATATAAGCAAATAAGATAATTGAAGAAGTGGTAGAGCTTTGTAAATATGCCTTCTTTGTTTTTGACTGCCATGCAGTTAAAGTGAAATAAGTTGTCTCTGGAAAAACTGTTATAGCATTTTTTGTTTAATTTTGTGTTCACAAGGAAGTGCCACAGCAAATAACATGATACCTGTTAAACATCAACTATTCATTTTCTCATACAATGTTGGGAACTTTGGATTTAAATGGAAATAACATCTTGGTTGTGTGGGCATGAAAATAAAAATGTCCATCTACTAATGCTTTGTGTTTATGCACAGAATTCAAAAGCAACTGAAAACTTTCTGGCAATGGAATATCTTTTATGGCATTCCTGATCCCAGCACAGGTACTCTCCACAGAATTACTGTACCTTGGAAACAGGGGGGCTTAAAAATGCCCTGGAAAGGTGTGCCCAACCTTTATTTTATTTTGGTTTTAAATTTTTTTGGCATTTTGACTTTATCTCCATCCAGTTCCTTGGTATTCATGGTAATCTTGGTTTCCATGCTGGCATTTTGCCATGCTACAATACTTAGTAGCATGGAAATAAGAGTTTGAGGCTGAGTACTTGGGAATATTTCCTTTTCCTTATCATACGTTAGCAGAAATTTTGAAGGCTCCAGGCTTGAGTTCGTAGTGTGACAAATCTGTGATCGTTCAGTTGTTGCTTTGAACTAAATTAATGCTCTTAATTGAAGCCTCATTAGATATGGCAGCTGTTGAGTTGTGTGCAGATTGTAGCTGGTGACCAGGTGATTTTGTCGGCAGCAACATTGCTCACAGTGTCAGAGGAGACAGTAAACTTGGAGACAGAAGGACTTTTGCACCTCAACTGGTTTTCCTGCAGCCCAGGAATGAAGGAAGCTCCATGGTGTGGAGTGGAGGAACATCCCTGTGCCACTGCTGAGTTTACGTGGCTGTGAGGTGAACACCTCCCAAAAAGGTCATACCCGCTGCGGTGCCACCTCCTGAAACTCTGCAAAATGGTATTAACCACTGAAAGGTTCATGTTTTGGGTCTTATCATGTTAGAAATCTGTACCTTTTTTCTGGTAATGTACTAATAAAGCTGCTGATTTCTTGCAGGTGGGTGTACATGGCATTAGAATAGAATTCATCAACGAGAAAGGATCAAAGCGCACGGCCACCTACTTACCGGAGGTTGCAAAGGAGCAAGGTCATTGTTGCACTTTATTTCATATGATCTGGTGAAGAATTTAAACATACCTATAAATCTAAAATGCAATATTTGACCTTGCACTGATGTCAGATGATGGAGCAATACTTAATTGTAAGAAGACTCTTATATAAAATGCCAATTACATGCCTGTGTCAGTCCTCTGTAGGGATTCAGTAAACTGTAGCTATTTTTTGAGCCAGTCGTAAATGCAGCGTAGCTGTAGGAAAATAAAATATGGAGGGGTGATACGGTGCTCTCAGCCAGGCTAACAGTTGTTAAAAGCTGCCAATTTTTGTATAGTTGTTAGTCTGTGATATTAGGGACATGTAGAAGCTCTGCTAAGTGATGGGATGCCTGGGCAATTATCCTAACAGCTGATTTACTCCTGAATTCCCAAAGATCAAGTTGCTTTTCATTTGGGTACTTTTTGCAAGTACTTAACTCCTCTTAAAAACACTGACTTCCCAAGTTTTTTGATGGATGGAAGAGAATTATTTTCAATTTGAAAGTCCAAAGTAATGACGATGAAATTCCCTTCTAATAGAGGCACAGCCTTAAGTTTGTGAATTTAAAAAGCTAGAGTAGATTTTGTTGAAAAATCATCTTTTGGACCATCTTTTCGGCCGAGCAGCTCTGATTCAAAGGTTGATGGTGTGTTTCAGTCTGTCTCAATCTTTTACATTTTGCATTGCTGCTTTTTTTTTCCCCACTTTCCTTTTTATATTTTTATATTTGGTTGTCCTCAAAGGGTTTGGCTGATACCTTTACTGAGGATCATCTTTAATTGATAATTCTCTTTCCTAATAGTTGCTTAAAAGTCTAGAGTCGTTCCAGGCTTTTTTTTTAAATTTGGGGTGGGGGTGCAGGAGGAGGGATGTGTTTAAATTTCTAAATAATTTCAGTAGACCACACATTACAATCTGACTCTTTAAGTCTCCAAAACTACCCATTTGTATTTGGTATGTACCCAAAACTACTGGGGTTTTTTGAGTTTTCTAATGTAACAGTGTGACTAATGTATTGCATCTTTTGGAAACAGCATGTCTAACTGCTAGTTAAAATATTAGGCTTTTTAAAATCAACAAGTAGGAGTTTTGAATACCCTAAAGATTTTATTCAGAACAATGATTCTTTATTTTTAATCCATCATTTCTTCTATTACCTAGACACCTATAATGTAATATATATAGTTTTAAAACTACACATATCGCTGTAAATCTAAGTGATATTTATGAAGAAGTTCTGATCTCTGGAATTCTCTGCACATGTTCAACTAATAATTCTTTTCAATTTTACTTTATACCGAAATTTAATTTTCCATACTGCCATAGCCATTTATAGTGTATGAAGTGACTGTGATACGTGATCAGACCTGAACGTTTGGGAGAAGTTAAATTTTGTCTCTCACCCCCAGTCTCTGACACCTGGGTAGAGTGGCTTCACTTTTAGAATATTTCAACTATAAAATCATGTATAAAAAATGCATTTTGTTTGTAGAGTGAACTGTGTGTGTGAAGCAATCCTACATGTCATATTTCCTTCAGCTGTTCTAAAGTAGGGAAGAACGTTCTGGTCCATACCGAACGTCAGCAGGGCCTCTGTCCTTAACAGCACCACACCCCCTTCTGTGTTTTTGCAACATCTGTTCTTATTGCTGGATTTCTCACTAATTTTTGCTACTTTAAAATTCAACAGGATGGGACCACATTCAAACCATAGATTCCTTATTGAGGAAAGGAGGCTACAAAGCTCCGATTACTAATGAGTTCAGGAAAACAATAAAGCTAACCAGGTACGCACCGGGATACCGCACCTTAGTCCTGTTTTGTAATGCTGTGAGTGTTCATTCCTGGTAAGTGCTCCTGGCAGATGGTAACAGTAACCTTTCCTGTGTATATCATTAATGATCTCTTTGTTTGCACAAGAGCAGTTCGGACTTTGGAGGATCTCTATGCCTTGCACAGGGATTAGTGGCACTAAGCAAGAAGAGGCAGCTGTTCAGTACCAGGGCACGTATGAATTAGAGTACCTGCAGATTTCGTTTAGCTCTGCACGTTCTCAGCAGTGCTGTCCCAGTGTGTTCCTTGGCTGTAGTGGGTGGTCAGGGCTGTGGTTAGCAGGGATTACTTGCCCTTGTCAAGCTGCATTTGGGCAGATGGTGTGTGGTGGGGCTGCTGCTGTATGTCACAGAGGCCCCTTGGTACCCCCAATGCCCTGGATTCTCAGGGAAAGTTTTGAGTCTCTTTTATCCCCCGTGGAGTACAGGTTTCCCTGATCTTAAGGTGTGAGACATGCAAGCCATGTACTGCTTTGACAGCCAGTGTACCAGTGAAACTATGTCAGGGTATTCTCAGGAGTGAGGACAAGAATTTAATATTTTATTTCATACTAGTTTAGTTTGATTTTGCTAATTTAATAAAATGTGGTCTTGAGGACTTTGTGGGAGCCAAACTGTTTTAGAATTAGCAGCAGACACTCTGCCCATAATATTGTAGGTACATGGTGAAGGGTGGAGGATTGAATGTCTATGAGAATGGCTCTAAAGCTCTTTATTTGTATAAGCTTACAGTGTAAAATGACTGCTGAACATTAGTTACCTAGTTATGTGTGAGAAATAGTAATTTTTAAAATCTTACATTATAAGGAATTCTTGATCATTTGTACTCTTCAGGGAGATAAAGATTTTGTGTCTCAATGACTGTTCAGAATTCTGGATTCTTGTAGGAATCTAATTATTGTGGAGTAGCTCTGAGTAAGGAGAACATGCTATTCTGAAGGTAAAATTAGGGAGGAAGAATTTACAGAATCCAGCCACATTTCCAAATGCAGAACCCCAATTTCCTTTTAATTTATTTCAGCTGCACACCTTGTTATCTTCTGTTCAGAAAAAACAGAAGCTATCTGGAGATAGCTGAGGGCAAGAGCAACAGTGCTATAGTTCACCAATGACAATTTCTGTACACCTTAGTAAATAAGGAATATATTTTTCCAAGAAACAAAAATTCTATAATTCTTCTTGCTATGTGATTTTGTTTGGAGCAACAGCATGGGAGCACAAAACAAACAAAAACCACCCTAAAACTCTCCCCCCCCCAAAAAAAAAGAAACCACCAAAAAACATGTGTTCAGTGTATTTCAGTTCACAGCAATGAAACTGCTACCAAAATCAGTGGCCTGATAAGTGGAATGAACAAACTATAATTTTTGATGTTCAGAACAAGTATTTTTTTTGACTGTCTGTTGTACTGGCCTAAAACCTCAGCTTCTGCTGAGGCAGTAGTATTAAAACAGTAACTGTTTCCCAGCATTAAACAACCTGTTTGGGAACCTCATTCTAATAATTTATTGTCGTACACAAAAATATCTACTGGAAGAGTGGAATAAGGGCTTCTAACTTCTTTTTTAAGTCTGTAAATTAAAGTAAATGTCCTGTGTGTGAAGAAAGCTTTAGGCTGTCACTATCTTCCAGTTAATACCCAGCAATTATGGCCATGTTTTGAAAGAGAGAACTGAATAACAGTAGCACTGAAGGACTTGTACCAGTTGCAGGGGTCTGGAATGCAGAGGGACAGATTCTCTTCCATCTGCTGAGCTGTGCAGAGGTCCCGTGGTTGATTCTGAAGTGGGGGGACTCCACTCCCAGCCCAGCTCTCCCTCCGGGAGCTGCATTCCATCCCCCCAATTCCAGAACAGCTGCAGCTTATCCCCTCAGCAAGGCCCATGTTCCTTGTCAAACAATACTGATGCAAGTTTATCCAAATTATTTGATGCCAGGGCGTGGATTCTGCTTTTAGTTACAGAGAACTGGCCAGTGTTCTGGTGGGACCTCTCTCCATTATTTTTCAACCATCTTGGGAGTCAGGAGAGGTCCCGGTTGAGTGGAAGTTTGCACATGTTCCATTTTTAAGAAGGGTGGTTAGTACAATCATGGGTTTCTATTCCCTCTACATCAAGCATCACAACAGGCAACCATTTTTAACAGTTCTGTTTGCTTAAAATATTTTTTATGAGCACTTATGTTGTGATTTGTGATGTGATTCAGGAATGACCCTGACCATTATGGCAGTTCCCTCCCTGCCCTTGTGCAGCTGAAGTCAGTCCTACTCCCAGTATCAGAAGTATGGAGTTGTTATCACTAAACAGACCACCGGTGTAGCATTTCTAGTGCTACTTGCACCTTCCTGGTAACAGTTCCTGAATTGGCTTCTTTGCTCTTTTCCAGGTACCGCAGTGAGAAGATGACGATGAGCTACACAGAGTACCTTGCCCATCGTCAGCATCATCACTTCCAGAATGGTATTGGGCACCCCCTTCCACCATACAACCATTATTCCTGACACTGAGCCGCATGACCAGTCACTGGACCTCTCTGCAGACCTCTTCCCAGGAGACCCTGCCCCTTCTTGGTCTAGCTATCTCTATTACTGTACCATTTTATGATGATAGTTTCCGTTGCCATGTTGAGGCTCCTTAGTTGGTTCAGCTCATCATGGCAACGGGAGGGAAAACTGCGTTACTACAAAGATCCCATACTTTTTTATTATCTATTCACTGCAGATTTTTTTGCAGCATATACCCTTGGGTTTTTTATGAAAATTTAAATTTCTACTTCATTAACATTGAATTATATCAATCAAGGCTTTCTGTGACTGTGGATGGAAGGAAGAGTTTAAGGATTGCAGTTAGGGATGCTTTGCTTAGCAAAAAGGCATTCATGGCTTTTGCATTAATAGGTGTGACAGGGAATGAAACATATCAGATTCAGGTATTAAAGGAGACAATGAATTGCATTTTCATAACATTCTTAATAACGTGTGTACAACATCTCACCCTCACAGTAAAGATTCCACGTAGCTTTGTACATGATCTTGAGATCCAGCACAAACAGCCGGAATGCCAAGGCTGACACACAGAATGGGTTTTTTGGATGAAGAGAAGCGATTACGTGTACAATGAGAGGTGATGTTAACGTGGCAGCATTTTCAGAATCAAGTGGCCTAATTGGTAGGGCATGACATAATCCAGCAGGCTCCCAGATCCCTTTGTCTCCCATTCTGTGCTGGGAATCACGGGCAACTCAGCCCTGTCAAGACTCGTCATTATAATGCATTTGTAATGAGATGATGCCTTTCTGATGACTCAAATTAGGAGTGACATTTGTTTTCTAAAAACAGGTTGGTGAGTAGCAGATGTCATATTATGAAGAAAATGGATTTAGATTTTAGTGCCTTTGACTATAACATAACTATATACTTATATATGAAATTCATAGGAAACATATAGCAAATACTCCAGACGTTCTAGCAAACCCTGTTGAAGCTGCTATGACATCAGGGTTTTGGACTTTTTTTTTTCTTTAAAGTGAGATTAATTTTTTTTTTGGAAAAGAGAAATCCCAATTTTGTTCTTTCATCTGTACTTGAACTTGTTGAGTTTTTTCAAGTCATGAATAGTTCAATCAAGTTAACTATTGTTTAAGAAAAGAAAAAAAGACTGTTGTGAGAGAGCCAGGACAAGTATGCCATAATGTTACATGTTTTCATCTATTGCAGGAATAGTGCTTGAGAGCTGTAAGTACTGTGTAATAATTCTGATACCCCTCCACACGGTAGAAGAAAGAAAACCGATTGGAACTTTTTCCTGCTGTAAAAATAGGATTTAGTAAAAGGTATGTGTGGTATATTTGCAAGCCCAGTCGATGGCAGGAGCTCACTCCTTCCTCCTGTGCCTGCAGAACTCCCACTGCTGCCTGTTGCAGCTCAGTGCGTGTTCTAGGGGACAGCACAGGCCGTCTGTTACAGGAAAGACCTTTCTATTATGTGTTAGTAAACCACAGTAAGCAGAAATTCCAGTTATTTTGAATAATGAATGTTTGTAAATATATAGAGATATAAAATTCAAGTAGATGAAATCCATTAAAATTCAGTTGTTATTAAAAAAATTGGACTAACTGTAAAAATGTTTCAGTAGGGTTTCAAAACCAGATAAGGATAAATTATGCTCATCCCTTATGCGAGGTTAGCTCTGCCACTTAATTTCTATGGAGGTTCTTGTAGAAGGTCTTTGGTATTCCTTCATCCACAGCATTTACGTCCAAATATTACCATTTTCAGTTGCGATGCCTTAATTTGTAAGCGGAGGGCCTGAAATTTCAGGAGCCAAGAGATGCCAGCCAGAAGCTGCAAAAATTAGTAGATGTTTATACAGAGGCTATTTTGGATGATACTGTTGTCTTGTTTCTACTTGGGGATCACTTTTAGATGAATTAGTCTTCAAGTGGAAATGTGAACAAGTGGCTACCTGATAGAGTTGTGTTGGTTTTTTTTCTTGCCCTTATAGGGAACCTGAGCACAAACTGAATCATTCTGCTGCAAAAAAAAAAAGTCATCCAACCCCATCTTTATCTGTCATCTCGTTACAGCTCGCTCGTGCTTCTGCATGGGCTCATTGTTAGAAGTTTTTTAAAAAGATCTATTATATATAAAAATATATATGTATTGAAAGGTGCTAATCAACCTCAAGAAGGTCACGTGACTGGTCATGCGGATCTAAAATCATATCAGATTTTTTAAAAAATCTTCGATATATGCAGATGTTATACAGAATTTCTTACCAGTGTAATAATGATATACTGATGAATAAACAATCCTGCAGGATTTTAAGGACAAGGTCAGCAATACTTCCCACCATGGCTTGGGGGAGAAAAGGATAGTTTTGTCTCCTTTTTGTATACAGCATAATGCACAATGCATTTTTGTCTATCTCTTAGTAGCTGTTGCTTAAAAATATAGTTAAAGGGTGTTATACAAACTGTAAAGGTGTGCTTTTGAACCGAGCTCATGCCAGACCCTTCTGGACCAGAGTTTTGTATCACTAATTAAAAAACTGTTACAGAGTCTGTGGTCAATCAGATTGTATGATCTTTTTCTCAAAGATTGGAATAATCAGTCTACCTACAGTGTTTCTAGGGCACCTACCTCCTCAGCACGCGGTGCTGAAACTGCTGCAGATTGTTTCTGTGTAATTGTGGGTTTCTTTCAACCAAATGTGCAGCTCACTGTGACATGCACTGGCACAGAATAGGTCTGTTTGCTTAAAGCTGATCAACAATTGCTCTCACAAATGTCATTCCCTTGGAGTTATGTTTAAGTACCTTTTAGTTGTATTGTTGGGGTTAGTTACAGATTTGTTTTTCATTTGGGGTACTTTATAGAAGTTAAGGTACAACCAAGTAGCTTATATTTCACTGTTTGTTAAGTTGAAATGCTGATTTTTTTTTTTAATGAGCACTACTCAGTTTGCCTTATTCCATTAAGGAGATTGTTGGGGGTTTTTTTTCATTCTCTTGCTTAACGTTCCTAAAAACCCTGTTCTGTAAACTGAGATAGACAAACCAAACCGTAGACTTGACGTGAAGCTGTTACTTAGTGATGCTTCAAGTGGCCTTCCCGCTGCCGCCGCAGCTCTGACGCACCATCCCCGCGCTGCTGCTGCGGCAGGGAGGGCACAGCCCGGTCCTGACCTCAGAGACACTCTGGAGCCGAGGGGGGCACAGCCACTGGCACACCTGGCGTTTGTATACGGACCTCTACTTGTCTTCAAATGTGCGGGTTTTTAAAATTGTTGTCTGGAGTAGGTTACATCTCTTATGTGTGTTAGATCGAACCAAAGAAGCCTCCAGCCATGCCCAAATGCTGCTCCTAAAGCCTGCCTTCCAGTCCTTACAAAATCCCTGCAGGATTAAATGTGTTAACTTTTTTATTTTTGTACAGTTTCTAACTGATTTTTGCTAGTGATGTTAATTAAGTTTATTTGGGGAGTCTGAATATCTCCTCCATTTAAATAAACTGGTGACTTTCCTTTTATGTTAAAAAAAAAAAAAGTAAAAAAAAAAAAAGAGAAACCCAAAGTGTGCCTCTCAGATTTAAGGGTTTCTGGTTACATTTATTCTTAAGACCAGCAATGATTCTTTATATACAAAGATATGTTTTCCTCATTTTTTTATTACTGTTAAAGAAAAAAATAAAAAAGAAAAACCTCTTTCTTTGCTCTGGACCCAGTAATTGCGCTGGTACATAAACGCACTGAGAAAACAAACTTTTGTTTGAAACTTTTGTAACAACTTATGACTGTTTTTGTATATCAAAGTTGATTCTTTTCAAGATATTTGGATCTAGTTTCTAAGTTATTTTAGCGTTTTATATGTTACAAAAAAAAAAAAAAGAAATTACTTTAAATTGTTCACCAGCATCTTGAGTTATCTTCAATGCCATGGTGACACACAGTGGGCTTAGAGCTACCTGGAGTAGCTTGTAAGGCCTCACTCTTTTCCTTCCTTCCTTAGCAACTTGATTGATTACAATAATATCACAGATTACCTGAACCCCCTTCCTTTATAACTAGATCCTCCTTCCTTCCACATTTAATTGCTATTAGTGTGAAGAAACTGTTGAAATGGGCATTTAATATAAGTACGGCTTAAAAAGAGAAAAATGAGGAAAAAGAAAAAAAAATGCTAGAAGGTTATCTGTGGGTCTGTGAGATATGGCTGTGGAAAGATATTGTAGTAGTTTTAACACTATTGTTATTACCTTTTAAATCATTTACCCAATAAAATAAGGAAAAAGAATCACCATTTCTTTTTATGTCTCTCTGCTTAATTGTGTGGCTTGGTCAATGTTTTTATTTAAGCATTTGTACCTGGTGTTAATGTCAAAGGCTAATGGTGTTTAAGAAATATTTTTCTGGGATTCCCTGTCTTTCCTGCTGTAGGAGCAGACTGGGGACAGGTACCTGCAGCTTTCAGTCTAATTCAGAAGGGAGTCACTCAACACTCCAGGTTAAATCATTTATATTAGTTACATCAGTTATTATTTATATCAGTATATTTATTGGTATTTATATCAATTACCAGTTCAGTTTTATACTTTCTATGTTGAACTTTACACATGGAATTCTGTCCAGACCTGAGCTTCTTCCTGCGAGACAGGGAAGTGGTTTCAGTCTTTTCAAGCAAAACTTGCTCACAGAACCAGTTGTACTGGTGTAACCAGTACATGGCCTACACCACTTACAGACAGATCGGTCAGCACAATATTGTTGCAAAATGTGTATCAAAGAATCTCTGTCAAAGCCCCAGTCCAGCTGATGGCAAAGCAAAGTACCCAGAGAGGCAAAACCCCATTGGAGAACTTTGTTCCCTGAGCCAAATTCTTGGTGCACTGAGAGACTCTTTCTGCTGAGTCCTCTGTGGGATAATTCCTGAGACAAAGCATTCCATCTCCCTGGAACTCAGGTCTGATTTTAGAAGGGGTTTGTTTGCCTGTGCCTAATGCAATATTCATAGCTCTGCTGGCTGTAGATGTAAAGTCTTTGAAAACAAACCAGTGGGATCCATGTAACCTTTGGATGTTGAAGACTGATGCAGCCATTGCTCTACTTGCTCCCAAGCCTTGATTTCGACTCTGAAGGGAAACCTGCCCAAGTAAATAGCTTCCATTGCTGGTTTTATATCTCACAGCTTTGGTATCATTAATCTGAACTGCATAAAACCTTCCTAAAACCCTCAGGCCATTGAAATGTAGAGCTAGTTATCACTTCCTACCTCGAGTTTCCCACTCTTCTCACTACTTTAGCCAACTCTGCCGTTATCATGCTATTAAAAAAGTCAAACTAACAGTAGTATCGAGGCTGGTTCAGAGATGGAAACTTGCTTATTCTTACATATTTGGTGGTACTAAACAATGAAAGGCTGATTTCCAGTTAGTTATAGAGAGCTGTTGAGAATAATTAGCAGTGCCTGAAAAGGGAAATTGCTTTCTTGGTTCATCTCAGGCTGCTGTACAGCACCACACTGGATTTCTACTTAAAGCTGTTATATCAGGGTTTATACTGTTCCAGAGAAATTAAGCTGGATAATTGATTCTGTTCCCCAGCTGCCTGAAAAATTAAAACCTCTAAGATGCATATATAATTATACAGGTGGGCATATCCAGTGTGTTCTTTTTCCAGGAACAGTATTTGCCAGGAACCTCACACAAAGAAATAACCTGCTTGTCTGAGCTATACTGGGTGACAAGAATACATTTATCTAGATTGCAATAATATCAGTTACAGCCAGAAGCATTTCTGAAGTGCATTAAAACTACTTTGCCATCACCTCTGGTGTGGGGCTGTCCGAGTACAGTACTGCAGCTACTGCAGCAGCTTTCTGGACAAAGTTTTGAGCTGAAAACTTCTGTACATGTTCTCCCACCTTCTACTAAAGTGCCATGAAATGGGAACTATAAGACACTACCAAAGCTGGGGTAGGAACAGTGGAGGAAGTCTCATGGTACTGTAACACTCTTTCCTGAGCTCTTTACCTGAAAGACAAGGACAGGAAATATTTAAACAGTGATTAAAGGATTTATGTCCCACAGTGAGCTCTGCCAGCAAACTCAGGCTGTTGTTGACTGGCAGGTAGCAGGCACAGGTCATACTGAACTGCTTAAAACTTTCAGAAATCCCAGGAACCATTGTTCTCCCAGGAACTGCTGTGTGCAAATGGATGACATCAGGCAGTACAGACTCTTTTAGACAGGAACCTCTGTATTTTGTCCTGACTTATAATTGGCTAATATTTAGTGCCTCTGTGACTCTTGACTGTTAATGTTACAAACTGAAGTGGAAAGGCGATTTTGGTTTTCTTAACTAATTATAAAAAGTCTCAAGCAAGACAAACTCCAGGCCTGGCACAATTAGAATGATAACAAAACTGTCCAGTATCCATTAAAATGCATTTATTTGTTTTAATTCAAAGGTTTAACAACTATTTGCCCAATGATCTGTACTTAGGGCACAACAACAAAAAAAATCCCATCATCAGACCAAAATACAAAAACAAGTACACAAATTACCCCGTATTTGTAAAGTTACCTCATAACCAAGGTTTAGCACATTAAAAAGTTTACAAAATTCATAACACTCTTACAAATTATTCAGAACTAACAGCATATGTGGCAGTTGAGCCCATCCACGTCCACCCTTGCCCTTGCCAAACCATTCTGTGCCTGGATAACGCCGTGCTGGAACTTGAGGGTGGGGTAACCAGATCTGCAAGTTTCCAAAGACCCCTTTGTGGTCCAGCCCAGCTCCAGCTACCTGGCACAGCGTGGATGGGGAGAGCAGGGAATGCTCACTGGTCTGCCTGCTGCGTTCTCTGCAGCATTGGGATAATGACTCAGTAAATGCAGAAATAATTTAAAAAAGTACAAAATTGACCCTGAAGAAAAATAAAATTATTTATAAAACAGCTTGGCTTTGACTAAGTTACACCAACAGCTGCAAGACAGATTTACAGCAATATCACCTAGAGTACGAGATCACAAAATCAACTGATTCCTTATGAGTCTTGTCACCATAAAACTGAAAACATCAAAGCTGACCTGTCTGCCTACAGAAACCTTGCACCTCCTACCTGGGCTGACATGGGCCCTCTTCCTGGCTTTTGGCCTTTTCAGAGCTTTGTTAACAATTAGGACTAATTTAATTTCTAAGAATCCACCTCAAGTGAAACAATTGCAACACAAGAAAACAGCACAACTCTATTTTCCATTAGCTATGGATGCATAGAAAAACAAACGCTTCTGGTTTAGTTGCAAGACTTAGGACATAAAAGTACAGTCATTTAACAGTTGCAAATACCATTTCTGAAAGAAAAATACAATTGGGCTTTACAAAGTGATATCAAATATACATAAATATCAAAACCCTGATTGTGGTCAGAAACAGAAATTACAATTAGGTACTCTCTCACCTCAGGATTTGCAAATGCACTGACTTTTCCTGTCTCCTAAGTTCAGCAAGGCAGCAGCTGCTCAAGCACACGTAGGCTTTGCCTATAAGCAGCATTTTTGAACTGTAAGAAGCTGAACCAAAACCAGCTCCAGGTGCGTGTTTGTAGACTGGCTTTTCATCAGTTTATACATGCATGGTTCATTTTCACCCTTCAAAAGAAACAAGACGCAAATTCTCCTTTGGTGCTTAAATAGGAAGAAGCGAAAGGAATAGATAAAGCTCAGACACTGCTCAGCATCTGAGTCCTTGGAAAAATAGCACTGCAGGGGTCCTGGACAGCTAAAGCTGTGGCACAAGGCAGTGGGTGCAGAAATGTTACTGGCTCCCTTCTGTGCTTTGGAGGGCTGGATAAACCCATCAGTAAACAAGTTTATTAAAGTTAATAATGCTCCATTTATGGGTACATTTGGAGGGAAATGTAGCCACTCGGTGGCAGCAGGAGCAGTTTCCTTGCTCCTTGTTTCTTTTGAAGTGCCTACAGTACTAAAAATTAGAGGGCTCTGTTCAGACTCCTTAATACATACCAGTGTCTCTGTGAAGGCCAGGCAGCAGCACTGCTCAAGGATTTTTTTCTGGGATTGTGCCCAACTTGCTCTTGGACAGCAAATGAGCTCAGTTTGGGGTGAGATTTTACACTCAGCTTCAGCCGCGGGGAATAGCGGGTGTGACTGCACAGCCCAACTCCTGCCCCCAGCTATTGCCTGTGTTGCCATAACTGTGAGTGCCACCACAAAAGACTGGGCACATTTGGCCAGGAGGACCAGGACAACCCTTTCACTTGTACGTGGCACTGCAGCTCTGTAAAATCTCAGCACCAGGTACCGGGCAACAGCTTCAAGTTATCTTGACACAGATTGTGTGCGTAATACCCCAGCAGAGAAAGCAATTAGCTCCCAGGAGCAGCAGGAGAGTTTTGTTCTTTCATTTCCAGCATAAATAAGCATAAAAGCAACCAAAGAAATCATCTGTATAATGTAAGTGCCTATAAAAGAAACCTTTAGGGGAAAAGAAAAATCAGCCTCTGTGAGGGAAAACAACAAATACCTGCTACAGAGATGAAGCTTTCCCGTTCTTTCCCATATCCTGCATGCACATGGAACAAGCTCTGGCTGATGCACATTCCCAACAGATACCAGAGACAGATGAGGAATAAAGGGTAAAGCATGTGAAGTTCAGTGATGGTTTCTTCAAAAGTTTGTTGCTTTTCTGCTCCCATTCTGACCTGCCCCTCCCTTCAGTGGAGCCTCACTCTCAGCTGCGTGGATGCAGTTCCTTGTGGTGACTCACCATCACCAAACATGAAATATTAAGTTTTAAAAGCCTTCAAAAAGGGGCACAGGGAGGGAGGGAATAATTGTGACTTTTGGGCCTGTCACTACAGGAAAGACACTGGGGCTCTGCAGCATGTCCAAAACAAAGCAACAGAGCTGCTTAAGGGTCTGGAGCACAAGTCTGATGAGAGGCAGCTGAGGGAGCTCAGCCTGGAGAAAAGGAGGCTCAGAGTGGACTTTGTCACTAGCCAGGTGGGGGTCAGTCTCTTCTTCCGGGAAATAAGCAACATGACAAGAGGAAACAGACTCGAGTTACACCAGGGGAGGTTTAGATTGGATATTAGGAAAAATTTCTTCACCAAAAGGGTTGCCAAGCATTTAAACAAGCTGCCCAGGGAAGTGGTGGAGTCACCATCTCTGGAGGTATTTAACAGATGGGTAGATGTGGCACTTGGGGACATGGGTTAGTGGTGGGCTTGGCAGTGCTGGGTTAATTTGGACCAGCATAACAGGGAAAAGCACAAGTCAGCCCAGAGACCACCAGCCAGCTCTGATCCAGGGTGGGAAGGAGGGCAGCAGTGACCACTCAGTGGCTCTGCTGTCACAGCCAGTGGTGCAAGAGGTACAACTGCCCCAGGAATCCCTTCAGCCACACTGCCCAGGGATTTCCCTCATGTCAGCTCTGCCATTCCTCCTACTGAATTTTAAGTCAGCCAGAAGAGCTCACAAATTTTGCATTCCAAGCTAAGAGCCTGCACTGAGTGAGACACCTGAGCTCATTTAAATGCTCCTGCAGTTTTAATTGACCAGAGGCAGTCAATGGTGGCAAACAGCAGCTGGTTTATACTTGTTTGGAATGCCCTGAAGCATATGACTATAAATAGGAAATGCTATAGTTTAAAAAAGAAAAAAAAATAAAAGACTGCTACCTATAGAAATGTTTCTAGTAACTACAATATTCTGAGCGGAAAAAAAGGAAAGATTCTTCAAAAAACAGGAAAGATTTTTTTAAAAAACAAAAAACTTTAAGTTAAGCAAATAATAATGCTAAATAGTATTTGGCAAAATTTGGCTAAAATCATTCTATTGTAATACCAAATATTCCTTCTAAACAGAATCGAATCCAACATAAGGCATTTTGCCAAATTCTGAAGTAAAATAAACCATGATTGGTAGTTGACAGTAGCTACAGGTTGGGAAGAATTACTATTTTGCTCAGCACTGCACAGGGGATGGAGTATATTAATAAGGGACAGGCTTTAGCATCCAGCATTGGCATCTCCCAGCAATGTCCTGTGTTTCATCACAAAAGACTGAATCTGCTGAAACAACCAGCAAGAACTTCCATCCCTTCAGCAGCTCATCCAGTGGTCTTCCACAGATGGATTCAGGCCTTCAATGCCAACACATTCTTTCTTTATGCCCCGCTCCACAAATGCTTCAGGAAGATATTCCCAGCTTTCCTGAGGCAGCAGGGAGAGTCTGCAGTGGAATTCATCAGGTACCAACACTGACTGACAGTGAACTCTGTGTTAAATCAGGTGCTTGTCTTCTGAGTTGAATTCTAATTAAAAACACGAGGAGCCACACAGTCTGTGTAACTCACACCAGCTGTATATGCCTGAGGGATAGTTCAGGTATATGCTGCATGTTCTCAAATTGTAAGCATACATATATCTATTCTTTTGTATGTATGTACATATATATATATGTACACATACACAGGGCAAGGCATGGAAGAAAACCAGAAACTAGTCTGTAAATCAGAATGTGGGACAATATATTTCTGATTGAGGTGTACTTTTTTTAATCATACAGAATAAAAATATTTGAAGTAGCCACTTCTTCCCTCGCCAATGAAAATTTTTCTTTTTTAAGGAAAACAAACAGACAAAAAACCCAAAATCAACCACTTCTTGTTCTTACTTTTCCCTCCTGAGGTATAAATGACTGTACCCTAACTTCAGAACATCCCTTCAGGTGATCCAGCTGAAGGAGGTATGATGGTTTTGGTTTATCTTACAAGTCACAGCTTTGATAACACAATGAATCTATAAATTGCAACAAACTTCTGTGCAACAAAAACCTGCAGCCCCGAAACCCAGCAGCCTGTGAGAGACTCACAGTTCTGGAAGAACACACTCAGGATTTCCCATCTTTCTGCCCAACAGCTTCTCCTCTAGCCTTGCAAAATCTGAACAGGTACACACTTCACTGTTTATCATTCTGCCCATCTACATCCTGTTCTCCAAAAGACATGGTGACAGATTTATTCCTACCAGTAAACTGGAACATGTTCTTTTCAGTAGAGGCCTGCACTGATTTGACATTCCTGTTTGTACCTGTATTTTGAAATCGGTACACAAAATGTAAAAGAGCTGTAGGGAGAGAACAGTTTCAATTTGTTCCTTTTTTAACCAGTCTGCTCAGCGAGGAGCAGTGTAGACAGAGCAGGAATGTTTCAAAAGCTACTAAGTAAAAAAAAAAAAAAAAAAAAAAAAAAAAGAGAACTCTGATCTTTACAATGGACTTTGTATCTCCACTCCTCCAATTTAAGCTAAGTGAAAAAAAATTTTGTTCAAAGTCTGGACCGAAGAGTGGATGCAATATCTTATCATGGCTTATACATAACATGGTCTTTTGAAATTATTTCAACATGATTTTTTTCCATTCACCCAAATAAAAGCATCTCCAAAGCATCAAGATATGATGGGACTTCACTAGATGGATATTTATCCACAGCAACTTAAGAATTAAGTAGCTGATTTAAAAAAACAAACCAAAAAAGAAAGTATTGTTTGAATGAGTTATTGTTCCCCAACATTTTCAACCAGCTTAAAGAAAGTACAGTAGAACCTCACTCCTTTGCACTTACAACTGGGAGATTAACATTGTTTCCTGTGGCTGTTTTGGAATATTCAGGTTCTAAGAGTTAATCCAGGATGATGTGGTTCAACATGTGTTTGTTCACATCAGTGGAGTGCTGCAATGCAGCATTATTTCCTACCCATGATATAACTGTACTTCT
Source organism: Neopelma chrysocephalum (assembly GCF_003984885.1). Classification (NCBI taxonomy): domain Eukaryota; kingdom Metazoa; phylum Chordata; class Aves; order Passeriformes; family Pipridae; genus Neopelma; species Neopelma chrysocephalum. The sequence continues at coordinate 1,052,319 of NW_020897733.1, forward strand.
ATTTAATGGAAAATAAGTCAAAACAAGGTAGCACTGCCACTCTCTTGGCTGGAATGTGGACAGGTCCTGGCCTAATTTGAAATGGTGGCTTAGCAAGATTCTACTGTAATCTATACAAAATGTATAAAACACAAACCTTTCCCAGAATAAGGCCACTAATTTTGCCATTGGCAATAGGCAGTGAGAAACAGTAGGTAAAAAAACCCCTCACTTGATTACAAAGGTGTTTCTGAGGCAATAAACTGTGGGGAGAAGTATAAAGCCGTTGTCCTCTCATCCCTCCTCCTGGTGTTCCAGTATAGGTGTCTCTGCTTCCTGCACGTGCGACTCCACGGGGAGAGATTTCAGTCTATTTTCTTAGCTGGGAGTCTGAGCAAGTCCATGCTACATTTAAAGATGGGGACAGCACTGTAAAACAGCAGGATTACAAGCTTCCCGTGGGTCATGGTCATGAGTGTCTGATGTCCACATGCCCAGATTCGATACCAGGGCCCGTAAAAAGGATCTGAGACGGCCGGGCACAACATGTTGTTCAAATTCACTTCTGTAACCTGAGAAAGTGACAACAAATTGATAAATTAAACAATATTTTTGCTTTGCAGCGATTCAGACACCTAAACTGGTAATTTTGAAATTACCATAATAACAGAAAAATGCTTAGGTGACGCTTTTGCTCGACACAAATAGGGCAGCATCCAGAAATAAAGTAGATCCAAATTTCATTGTGCATTTAATAGATGGATTTGTGCAGGTACATAACCAATCTATGAAATATTTTACCGATACTTGTGAGACATGAGATGCAAATGCTCGTTAGAACATGCAATTTGCATACAAGCAGCCTTATCAAAAATTTGCATTGCAAGTTCTTATCCGTGTGGATCTGGACACTGTGAAACAAAGTAGTCAGTGGTTTTACTTTGGATGTACTTGCAAACCACCCATTTATTAACCTGTGTTTACTTACCAGTCCCAGAATCTGCAAGATGCTAAAGTGATACACAAACATAAACCCCGTGGATAAAAGAGCCCACCAGAAATTGCAGAGTGGCTCTGGAGTGTAGATACCTTGAAAAGAAAGGAACACATTAGTATTCAGCTGCATTGCTGTGTCCATCAAACACTCAACAATAATCCTCTCTCTCCTGCTCTGTGCATGTCAGGGCATCTGGCTTGAGCTGATAACCTACTCAATACCATCACAGTAATTAATATTTGAGAGCTTTAATTCTTACCTGGAGCATCCTGAACAGCTTCTTCCCTCCTTCTGGTCCAGCAGTAAAAATATGCAATATGTTATCTCATTACATTTACCTATTTTCCACCAACACCATTAATTTTTACCTCAATCTTCCTTCTACCACAGAAGTGCAACATGATTTTAAGACACAGTGTACAATGAGTCTTCAAAATCAGGTTATTTATACTTAAACACCTGCTTCTTGCAGGGACTATGACTTCAGCGTGCACAGAACTGACTTAGGCAGCAGCAGGTCCTGCTCAGCACTGTATTAGAGCATAGCATTGCTATTTCCTAATTTTATGGTTGTTTAATAACTATCAAAAAGGAACTTGCACCAATAATGCCAAGGAACAGAAAAGCTGTATAAAGTCAATCCATCAATGAGAGGCTGTGCTTTTAAATGAAAACTGCTGGGGAGATATTTTCAGATATACACTACAAACAGTGGTAGTATACCTACACTAGAATCAGTAGATATCACAGATACTGTAAAATACTTTTTCCCTTCAAAGGAAGTAGCAGATACCATGTTATTCCCACCTTTCTCTCTCCTCCTGAAAGCAGGTTTTGTCTATTTACTGACAAAACACAATGTTCCCTGATCTAGAATGTACCAAGGAAATCAGATCTAATAAAAGTACCCACAGATACATTACTATTTTGGGAATTAAATATTCAAATTTCATACAGTGAGAACAAAACCAGTTTAGAGAGTTCTTAAGACTCTTACTAGCAGCCATGAAAGTTTTAGTGTAAGATATGTGGAAAAAATAATATTTTCCTTATGACTTTAATAACTTCAACCTCAGAACACAAAAGAAAGATGCACAATGTCATACTGCTCAGCTGCTGTAAGAGTTCCAGAGGATTATAAAAATACACTGGCAATTTTTATCTGCCTTTATCTGCTCTCTGATCCATTAGATATTATTAAACATTAGGATGTGTATCCAGTACTCAAAGGACAGCTTACAGCACAGAGTGCAATATTGATACCAGCCTTTGCTGGCACGTTCAGTAATTACCAGGAAGTAATTACAGACTTCAGCATATGCTGTACAAGGCTACTGAGAACTCAAATAACTCCACATACAGAGTTCAGCAACCACAGAACCCACCAGACCACAGCTGCTGGGAATATGCCTATGTATGGCATCCTATCTAGATAAATACAAGTAACTGCTGTTACCACATCACCATATCATGGTGCATCCCTTTTCATGTTTAAAGTCTCTAGAGGAATGCCTCCTCCATCTGTTGCCCTTTTAAAATTCTTTTCTGCATAGTTTTCTTCCATAGTTTGTACCCATCATGCCAGTTCAGATTGATTTTGCAGTAGCTGCCTGAAACAAGTTCGGTTAAGTAGCATTTTGTGAATGGCACAAAATCAAAGTTACCCACGCGTTGTTGTGTAAAGTTGCACAAGAACACGAGTGCTCTGCTGCCAATCCCCAGAGCAAGACACTGATTGCATGTTTGAATGACAGCAGCACATCTGCACCCCACGTGTCACTCCCTGGCTCTAATGAGAACCTGTATTACTGTAATTAGCCAAGGTACGGCTGCACACCCTGTGTCACTGAGCAAGCTGGGACTTGGTGCAACCACGATAAACAGGAGCACAGAAGCTACTTGGAAAGCAAAAGGCAGCTTGTAAGATTGCTTACCCAGCGGGAAGGTGAAGTTCAGAGGTGTCTGAACTGTAAAATCTAAAGGTAAAAGCAAATTCTCCACGAATAGCTTTATTCTCTACAGGTAGAGGGAAGAAATTCCCAACAGTAATTCTTGGAATGCAAGTGTGAGCTTAGAGCTGGCATCCTATTTAGAAAATGGTACAGAAGTCTTTACTTAAATAGCAACAATATTCATTAAAGTCCATGGCCTGAAAACATCAGATATGTGACACCACCTTGAATATGGTTTTTCATTACAGAGAGCAAGAGAAGGAGGAACCAGCTTTGCTGTCAGAGCTCAGGGGATCATGGCTCTATTTTTGGCTGCACCAACTTTAGGTGACCTGGTCAAGCTTTACAGAAACTCTTTGTGCTCCCTTCCTCAGCTGTAAAGAAAACATTGTTTGACTTGCAAAATTTATTTATATTGTCTTTGAAGTCCTAGGTGCATGTTTAACCTAGATACATAACACAACATAAAATTTAAATAAGGTATCAAAGCAGCTCCTTGGGAACAGGCCGAGCAGTGCTAAACCAAATTAGGTTTCACGTGAACTCATCTGTTGGCAGTTGCCTGTGCTATTTCAAAAGTATTTGACAAAGCTTGGTGGTTGGAAAGCTAAAATAGAGAGACCTCCATATCCAAGTGATTTACAGTGCAGGTAGGGTATGAACACCAAAATAGACAAGTGGACCCATCTATGAAATGAGAAAGGAGGGAGACAGCAGTCATTAAAAGACCAAGGAAACTGCGCAAGATGACAACAGGATCCATGGCATAATTTGGCTTTGAACCCAGACTTCTCATGTCCAGCTTCAATCTAGTCAGAGAATCATGTTTCAGAGGTCCCTCAGGAGAGCTGTTCAGGTTCCCTCAGCCAAGAATTTCACTCTGCTACATCCTCTCTCTGTTGCAAAACTTCAAAACATACATCAGCAACTCTTGCTCTCTACAGATTTTTGGGCTTGCTTTGTAATAGAAAAATCCCTGCTTGTGAGACTTTGGAATCCTGAAAATAATGGTGTGGTTTTCAGCAGCAGCATTATTTGGCCATCAAGGGACAAAACAGAAACACTGACCTCCACAGGAAAACATTTCATAGTGCTCTGCATTCCCAAGTGAGCTTTGGGAAACTAATTTTAAATTCATACCTGGGATATTTTCTGTACATTTCTCATTAGATAAATAACCACTATAGATTGTATTACTCTACAGTCCTGCTATTCAGCAGATGGTTGTTTAATGGAGCAGCATGGTCTCCTTTCCATAGTACACAGTCTGTTAACAGAGACACACAAACAGGAAAACTGAGACCCAGCTGAGGGGTTGTTTCAAGGGCCTGTGTTGGCTTTGGCAAAAGCTTCTGCTTGAGTGGGAAATCAATTTTAACAGGTAGTAGCAGAGAGTTTCACTCTCTATTTACTAAGGATCATGGGCAATTCTTATACATTAAGCATTTAAAAAATTTAATCCAACTGCCAGTCTGGCACTAATCTCATTCTCAAAAACAGTCATGGCCCAGACAGTTGAGACCATTCCAAATCAGGGTCATCTTGGTAGGCTGTATATTTGCTCCTGTGTTGAAATAGCATGGCAGGGGATATGTCAGTTTAATTTAAACTTCAATACTTCAATAGCATTGATAGGAAGGATTCCATATAGATCAAAGAGTTTGGCATTCTTTGTCTGCTTCTGCAACAAAATTTTGTTGACCTTGAACATGCCAAGTTGTTCACTTTGCCATCTAGGAAATGGAAGCATGGCTTTAAAAATCTAAAAATCAACAAAGACACCATTTCTTTTATACTGCTCCCCCCACAATGTCTTGTGCTAGTTCAAGTGTTCTTATGAACCACTATTTTTATCTAAAATTCTCAATACTTAGGCTTGCAAAAATTTGAGCACAACTTAATAGAAAGTGATACTCCCTTTGTAATTCTCTGAAAGCATAATGGAGGAGAAAATTACTCCTCTGTTTGAATTAGAGAATTAGAACCTAGATATAGTACAAATTTTTAATTTAGTAAGGTTTTAAATAATCTCTTTAATGTCTTGGTTTCCATTCCCACTACATTTGATAGAGCTTTATGAGTTTCCAGCACTGCACACTCTCCTTCAGTAGTCTCACAATTACAAGACCACCTGCTTAATCCACAACTCGCAGCACCTATTACAATTCTGTCATTTTCAAGCTTATAAAAATGTGAGGGCAAATTTATTTTCATTTTATTTCCCTTGATCAAAGGGTTAATTCTAATTGTTTGGCCTATTGAGTTGGCCTAGAGACCAAACTTCCTATCCAGAGGAAAACAGGAAAAAATGTTCTCAAGAGGATGATCCTGAAATCCACTGTTTCCCTTACAGCTGTTCGGACTTCATGTGTAGATTTCAAAATACTACCTTATGCCAGGAGGTTTCTGTTTCCCCTCAGTGCCAGCTGCTCTCATCACAACCAGCTCACACAGGGATCTTATATTACCTGCTCCACTCAGGAACTATTTTTTATTCTCCATAAAGAAGCAGCAGTAGTTCTTCCTCTTCCTTCAGACAGCAGCAGCTCTTCTAGACGCTGGTACCTGCCCCTCTAAATTTCTCCATCTCCTAGAGAGAGATTTCATTTTTCAAAGGAACTGTAACTGCCCAGTGCATAAAGCTCAGAGGGTCACAGAACAGACATGTCCCCTCCTCTTCCTCTCCAGGTCTCTTAAATCATCAAACAGGATTGTCCTGGAATGATCAAGCTACAAAAGAGACTGAGCCTGCAGTCAGAGTGACAGCACACAGCCACCCTGCTGCTCAAAGTGCCACAGGACAAGCACAGCTGGACAGCAAACCAGACATTTATGTCTAATACATGGGATGCAGCAGGTAGACAAAAGCTGGAATGGGAACATGGAACTGCCAGCAGGAGAGTAGGGGAATAATACATAAGAGTCGACAGATCTCCAAGCAGTTAAGAGGTTCAGTGAAAGAGCTGTTACATTATCAAGGATGGAGATGAAGAATTATTACTACCTAAATATAACCAAATATAAAGTGATACTTTTCCTGAATTACTACTAAGGTATATAATAAAGTCTGCTTTACAACTCCTTTAAAAAGCTAAGGATAGATCTAGCCAAATACAGGTAGAGTGTCACAAAGTGGAAAAGTGGCTGAACAAAGGGTGCAACAGCTAAAAAAAAAAAAGTCTTTAAATATGGTAATCCCCCACTCTAGCCAATAAGTCCTAACAGCCAATGGAGAGCGCAAATTTCGATCCCCCATTGCTTTAATTGCACTTTCCTAGTTTACAGCCACAGGAAAAATGATCCTTTCGTCTGTACTTGGTATCTGTGTTCTACATCAGCTTCCCCTCAGGTCAGACACGCTGCACTGCCCCCACAGAGCTGCCTGTGCTGAGCTGCTTCTGCCCAGCTTCTGAAGCGTGACTGAGGCATTCATCCTCCAGGAGAGGGGAAAAAAGGGGGGAGGGGGGGAAATAAATCAACTTCTCCTGATTTTCTGACAATGCCAAAGAACTTCTCTCTTTTGATGCCACTTTTGAAGACTCTTAGATCAACAAAGAAAAGGACGTTAGGACTTGAGTCAGAGAGACTGGATCTTCATTGTTTATAAAGATACAGCACTTGCCTTAAAAGAAGAAAATTCTGACTCTACTCCCAGCAAACAACTCAATTATTTAGGATGTCTGTGTCTGTCCACTTGTGCACAGCAAGTCAGCTCTGAAAACACACAGGGCCGGACCACAGGACTGTCCAGAATGTGCAAGGCCATTCCTGTCAGATTTAGCTCCAGAAAAAGGATTTCTCCCCCCCCCAAAAAACACGACCCCACCGAATCCCTTCCCGGCCCGCGCCTCGCGGACAAACCCGCTGGAAGCGGGAATTCCCGGGCTCGCGCAGCGCCCCCTGGCGGCCGCGGCCCCACAGCGCAACCGCTCCGGGGTATCCCGGAACTCCAGGTGCTGCCGTTCGGGAACAAAACCCTAAAAATCCTCAACACCAACATCCTCTTCCACTTGCTGAAGTCCCTAAGTCAACTAAATAACGCTGGCGATCTCAAAACACAAGACAGACTATCTCTGAGCTCCACTGAAAGGTAACTGCTATAAATTAACCCTTATTTCAATCTGTTGTGGAGTAACATCATTTGCTCACTGCTCTAAGGAAATAACTTACGGTAGATGAAATCCATTGCTACAAATAACAATTCCACTTTGATTAAATCTCAATATGATTTGAAGTTCTGAAATAAGGTGCACATCTAACCTTGTCAAATCCATCTGAAATCCTGACCAAACCAGCTTAAGGACCAAGACAGTCAGGAACTGAGAGTCTCTAAAGGTGATGCAGTGCAAACTCGATTTTTTTTTCCATTATCTTAAGAGTATACAGTTAAAAAACTAAGCTGTCCTGAACACCACTAATACTGGATCTTAGAAGGTCAGGTTAATGCACTGGTGCAATAGTTGTGGCAGTTTGAACCACAACACTTCCTCAGCTGCCACCTTCCTCAGCCTTCTACAGTCTGTACCCCAGGGACACAAAGTATAATTATCAGATCACACTCATATGCTTCCGAAAACCAGCTCAGTTGTAGAAGGAAGCAGTCTGAGGAGCTTTTTGATGAAGGGGTTGGTTCCATGCTCTAAATCTGCACTGTTGTGGTTCTGGTCTTCTGCCTCCCACCTCGGCCATTCACGGCACCTCCCTTTTCCCAGTGCTTGCACTCACCTGACAGGACAGTGAACCAACACAAACTACAAAAGCATTTGGACTTTTCTGACAGGGAAGCAAGGGTCTCACTTCCTAAGGGCAAGAGAAAACAGTGACCTGCAGGTCACTGTTCAGCCCATCCAGCTGTTTCTGGAATGCTGTGGCCTGCCCAGATGCATCCTGTAATTTTGGGCAGCAACCACAGGTGACACAAGGTGAGATTCATCCAGAAAAATAAAAGTGCCAACTGCAGACATACTTCACATAAGAACTGTCTTGAGTTAGGGATCTTCTGTGCTGGCCTGTTACATCCACACTGCATCTATTTTGCATGAGAGTCTCTTAGTGCAGCCAAGAAAGATAAGCCACTGTGCACAAACATTTATTTTGTCTGGCACATATGTGTATGTATGTATACATATATGCACTTGGGAAGAAGTGCATATATTCCCTTATGAAAGGGAAGTAGGGAAACTTACATTCACTCAGTACAGAGGGGAGAGGAAGAGAGAAAGAAGCTTTAATCCCCAAGACTGAATATGTCCTTGAGCTTCAGTGAGTTCACTGTGCTACACTGAAGCCTGAGTTCTAAAAGTCTCTCTCACCCATGTGCTGCCAAGTGTGGTAAAGCCCCCACACTTACGGAGTCAGAAGGGACATGAAGGTGATGCTGCCAGTGCATCATGACCTGTCTGCACCACAGTAATGAATAGCAGGAAGACACTGAAAATAAATTATTACAGCCTTTGCTTGCTGTCGCCCAATTTCCTTTCAAAAAGGAAACATTTCAGCAGGGAGTCAAATGTGTGTGCATGACTGGTGTGATACCTGATTAGCACATCAGCAAACATGGGTGTACAGTTCTGCATGGACTGAGCCTCAAATCCACTCTGCTTCAGGTGTTCTGCTCACCCTGCCTCTGAGAAATGTTTGGACCCCATTAAGGCCAGATGTCCAGTAAAACTGAAGTAATATACTTTTCCATATGCAATCCATTCCTTGCCATTTTTCCAATTTTCTACCCTCCAATTACTTCTCTCAACTACAATCCATAGATTCACTGTTGCAAATTTCTATTTACAATACAGAAATTGAGCTGCATGTTGATCAATGTCAGTGATGAAAAAAAGCAATTTTCACAAGATATACTTAGGATAAAGGCATGTGTGATCTACCCAGAAGGTACTTTAAACAGAGGTGCTAGTGAAATGACAAAACACTAACAAATGTTTTCAGGCTGAGTAATTTTTCTACCAAAAAAATCATGCCTCAGGTCACCTGTGGCACCATAACTAATGCAGGAGTTGATGGATGTTAATGAATTACAGTCAGTCAGGTGACAAGAAGGCAAGTGCATAAGACATGGAACAATTATTAGTTACACAGCCTAGAGCAATCTCCATTGATAGATTTAGCCAACCAAGCTCTTTTGGCAATTTCAATGCCATCACATCAACATTAGATGGCAGCAAATACCTGTAAGTTAATGCAGGGCAGGAGTTTAGAAAACTGGACCAGGGTGACAACCCCCAACCCTTCAAACTGCAAATACAGTCCTGTCAGTCCCAGGTCCTGAGAAACCCCAAGACCCTCTACTTCAAAACAAACAAAAAGCCAAACCAAACCAAAAAACCCCCAAAACTTAAAGGAACACATCAAGTGATACCCAAGGCCAAACCTTAAGGCAAAGGACATACATGTCAAAATTATGTCAGATGGGAACTTCAAGGCCACCAAGTGATTTACTGACATCCCAAGAGCTTGGTTTGTCACTGCCCACAGAGTACTCCATGGTTGGTTACACTTTCTCCCCCCTGCTCCCCACACTTCTCCTGCAAAGATTGGGATTTTGTATCACTTCTACAACCACACTGCACTTTATCATTATTTGCCAGAATTTTAGGATAGCAAGGATGGATTAAAATTAAATGTGGCTGTCATATCTCTCTGGTAAGAGAAAGAAGCAGAATGAAGTTTCGAAGTATGATACTTCACTTCTTCCTTTGAATCATTTTTGTTTAGTTTCACTCAGCCGGTTACAGTGCAATACAGTCACTATAACTTAGAGGTTACAGTGAAATAAGGGTGAAGGAATGTAAGTCACTGCTGGTATAAAATACAACTGATTCAACAGAATGGAAGAGGTTGATTCTGCTTGTTCTGAGCATTTTCTAATCTGCATCCCATGGTTCACATCACATCATCGGGGTTTTCATTAAAGGCAACTGAACCCCTGGACCATGAGTTATCATCTTTTATTGCCTGAATAAAACAATTTAGCTCTGCTAGAGAATGCAGCCAGAGGCATGTGAACGCTAGAGGGGAGCAGAGCATCACACCAGCTGAATACACACTGCATTCCCTTCTGAGGAAAAATCACTGGCCAGGGGAACAATCTGGGATTCCCAGACTTACCAAACTATTATGGCATAAGTGAATACAAGATGGAAATCTTGTTAGAAGAGATAACAAGCAACCTAGTTCACGTCACTAATATGTGCCATTGCATTTCATTAGAGCTTCAGAATTTCTGTAACCTGCCTGACTAGACAACTAATATTTACGTGGGATGTAATCATGATTTTTTTTTTCAGCTCATTTTAAGTTCCAGTACTGAGATGGAAAAGGTCTTAAAAATACATCCCCCCAACAACTTGAGAGTGTTACAAAGTGGCAGAGATGCTACTCAAAAAGACAGTGCACATTATACCAATACACCCTTGGTATCCCTTTGGGTAATAGACCATTTGTTTTCATTTCCATTTCACTGCCTGACACAAGTTGGTGTTACCTGGATTACAACTCCAACATTAGAACATTAGAAACTATTAAGTAACAACAGAGAAAACTGGCTTAAAAAAGGGTAAGAATGAAATTGGTGGTATCCAGTAAGCACATTTTTTTCATTGCATGGGACCAATTCAATCCATGTGGAGTAAATTGTTAACATACCTCCTTTCTGCAGCAGATAGATGGGCACAACGTAAAGCATCACATGTTGGATATAATAAATTTCCATTTCAAATGGGAGCTGTGGAAAAAGGAAAATATTTGTAAATACTCTTCATCACTAACAACCAAGTTACAAGGAACCATTCTCCTTAGGACCTATGACAATGCACTGAGCTCAGTTATTTTATCACCTGTGCATATTGACAAAGAGCTGACATTAATGGTCAGTGCCTTGAAAGTACCTTGAAACTGTACCCATTCCACGCCCCTTACCTCAAATTGAAGGCAGCACTTCCAGTAGACAATTCCCAAAGTTAGCCAGAAGCACGACACAGAAGGAATAGCATAAGATTGTTTTTTCCCCTTCTTTGCTAGTATAAATTATCAATAACAATGCAAGACCCACCACTAATCAAACCAGAAACTCTGCACACCCCATACAACAGAAGTCTTTCCAGAAAGAACAGATACTTGCTACCTTGTGAGGGACAGAACTCTATAAATGAAGTCTTGCATATATGTGTTTATATACTTTAATATATTAATTACTGAGGAGGCCTCTGCAAAAGAAAGAACCCTCAAAAGACCTGATTTATAGCAATCTGCATGCATGTGTGGAACTGCTAAGCTTGTCCAAATATAAAATAGAAAATAAGCAGTATGTTATTGATTTTAAAGAGAAGCTGCAGAAGGATGTGGGTAAACAAGTTACCAGTTAGTTGTAAATCATGTATTTCTCACCTGCTGACAACTTTGGGAAGTTACAGTTAGTCATTTGTTTGTTTAGTTGAATTAGTGTAACTTCCTGGAAGAGAAGTCAGGCTGTGCTAAGATAATACTCTGCTAAAAATAACTTGAACCATAACTCTTGAGTTTGAGCCCCTTAAACCAGACCCAGCTAATTCTAGCTCTTTATCAGTTAGTAAAGGTGATGGATGCACTGTATTTGAAAGTTATTCGCATCTGTAAGTACATTAGCCTATATCTGTTTATCACACTAAAGTAACACATTTAAAACTAAGCAGTAGTAGAAAACACTCAAAACCCAGGATTCAGCTTCTTGCTGCAGCTGATTGTGGAACAGTGTGGCTTTCTGTCATTTTTCTGAAGGGAAAACTGAACAAGACCACAGGTATGAGATCTCACAGGAATAACACAAAGCTTTGGTTCAATTGTTCTGTCACTCCACAGGCTAAAGTGAATTCAGACCTAGGACCTACCACCATGGCTTGTCTGTTGGAAGGAGAGAGGGGGACAAAAGCTTTCTTTTTCTATTGTTGTTCTGAGACACTGAAGCATTGAAACAGATACATTACAGAAATTTCTACATTAAGAGGAAGAGAGGTTGAAACATAGTTTGGTTTTCTTCCTAAATAGCAGTCAATAAACAGCTGGTAATTAACATAGTGATCATTTAAATTCAACTAGAATTCTTATATCCTGTTTTGAATGTAAAAGATGCTAAACCCAACAGCCGGATTCTGCCAGTCCTGGCATCCCCCAGCTGAATGTCTGTGCCCTGATGGCAACCTCCAAGGTGTTCAGCCACCTCCAGGGAGACTAAGCTGACAAACCCTTCCATACAATCTGTTGGGTTATTTTATTCCAAATATTCTGTATCAGAACATAAACCCAAGCAAAGTAATGGTATGCAAAAACAAGAACTTCATGGAAGTTGTGAGGTTTCCTGAACCTGAACCTTTCCTGCTGTCCCTTGTTGAAGGGCACAGAGAGCAAAGTGAGGGAATTAAAATTTAGGAAGGGGCTAAAGCAGTTTTCTTAACTGGAGAAAAAGCTGCACCTCTCCCACTTCAGAAACAACTGCTCCTGAATATAAACACCATAACATGAGCCAGGCACTCCTGCCAAGGAGCATTCTCTGTTTATCTGTGCTTTCAAAAGGGCTTCCACACTCGGAGTTGTGAGGGTCCGTTACACAAACACTGCGCTTGGGACACTCCTCAGAACAGAGGAACAGTTGTTTATGCTGCAGAAGTGTTCACAATATTTTTTTTGTGTGTAAAACAAAACATCTTTTTCCCCCACTGTAAGAGATGGATTGTTCTGAAGCCTGGCTGATCATGCAAGTGCATTTCCTGCTGTAGAGCTGCAGAGTTTCTGTACAATCAAGCACTCAAGTTGCACAGCCAGGCTACAACAAACAGAAAATGAAAAAAAAACCACACCAGAAGAACTATAAAGTTGTACTGAGCAACTGGCTCACCTAGACCTAAATGCCTTGTCTATAATCTGTTTTATCAATAAAAGATTCACTCACAGATAGCAGAGAGGCACCTTCTACATGCAAAGAGAAACTGTAAGTGAAGACAAGGCACAAGGGATCACCCAGCAGCTGGTTTTCAGTGGGCAAGCAGGTTAACACTTTGCTCTGTTTTCTGAAAGTAGTACTCTTCCCTCTGTTAATTATTTGTATCTTGGCTCAAGCACCATACTGTGCAAGAGCAGTTCCTCCATCATTCTGTACAAACACTGCAGAGTATGGCAGAAAAGGAATAGAAAGAATTCAACTCCCAGGTTTTTGTCTTTCCTGTAGCACATCCAGCACACAGCCCAGTAAACATCAAATGTTGCACTGTACCAGCCACCCTCTTAGACATTACCATCAATAACACATTCACACCAATTTAATGCACACAGCATGTACAACTGCCCAGAGATGCACCAGCCTTGGCTTTATCACCTACCAGCAACCCAAGCACAATCTCTCAGTAGCCCCCAACCGTTCCCATTGCTCTTCCTTGTACCAGTCAGATAAAGTCAGTTTAGAGATGACCTAATGAGCTACCATAACCTGTTTCACTTTGCTGTGCAGGCACAGGCACTTCAGGAAAACTGTTTAATGCAGTGAATTATTACTTCAACAATCAGCAGGCAATGATTGGAGTGTGCATGGAATGTACTCAAAGTCCTGCTCAGAGTACAATTCTGCTCCTAACACAGATTTTGAATGTGTACCTCTCAGGCCAAAGACTTCTAATAATAGAATATAGCAGCTTCTGGAAACATTAAAACTGCACCGTCTCAGCCATGTGAGCAGAGACAACAAGTCCAACACCTTTGGGACATGTCCTGTTTTTTACTTTATCTGTATCAACATTTTCAGGACATCAGCTTGCAAAAAAAAAAAAAAACAACACTTTTAAACCGGTAGAAAGAGTTTCTTTTAAAATTTGATTAATGCAATATGAAAGCCCAAACAAATCCAGTTACTCTCCAAACACTTGGAGTCTTTGTGCCAGTTAAATGAATTTACCCACATAGCCTGGTTATCAGGACCTACACTGTGTTTCATGTAACATAAATACAGAGTAAAAAGAAATCTTTCTACTCCTGTATATCCTCTTATACCTTTCTAGGGTCCTACTTGGGAATCTAACAAGCCAATTCCCTTAGCATCTTCTTCTCTATTTACTTAAGGGTCACAAAAGATTACCCTATGATTAGTGTGAATAGTTAATGCTGACCAAGAATTAATCACATCATGAGAAAGGGATGAAATTATGAGGGAAAATTAAAACACCCTTTATTTCTGAAAGCGTAAGAACTCACAAAATAATACTGCGAGTTCTGAATAAGAACTGAATAAGCTGACTGAATAAGAAACAGTTTCATCTCTATCAAATGTCTATTCCAATGCACAAAATTTAATTCCATCAGTACATCATAAACAATGTAGCAAATAACTGGAGTATTTTGATGCCAAATAAATACAAGTGGGTGCATCGGTTGCATCTGTTAATTGTTGACACCTCAACATCATGCCAAGGCAGGAAAATATTTTCTTGGAAAGAACAGAATAGACTGACCTCATCTTTCAGGCTACATTTGTTTGGAACACTATCCCAGGTGCCCATTATAGTCCAACAAGATTTTTGACAAGCACAGTTTAACTGAAAGATTAAAACAACAAAAGGTAGAAACTTTCTTCTGTAGGTGCAATGAATACCTCAACTCTCCATTTCCACTGCCAATAGACTACTATCTAAGAATAATTTTGAAATGACTGAGGTTCTAAAAAAAAAAATTAACAGATGCATGACAAGAAAATGGAAACCATGAAATTATGCCAGAAGCTTCGACCAATTTATTTTTCAGGATAATTTAACGTTGAAGCAGATATACAAAAAGAATACTTACAATGCATTCAGTAACGTAATTGGTAGCAAAAATATGTGACCCAACAGCCTGTGCCACAAAATGTTGTAAGAGGTGTTCTGGAAATCACATTGAACAGGTTAACACTTGGAAGCAAAACCCTGATATCCACTAAATCATCCATCAGCTGATGAAGCAATGATCCTCTTCCATTCTCTATCTCCTGCCTTTTGCCCCTTTCAGATTATTGGTAAGCACAAACAAAACTGCACATCTAATATCTTTGCCTGCATCTCACTGCTTTCATCTCCCTAATGATACACAACTTGCCAGCTATTGTGCACATGCCTCCTGCTGAACTTGCTAATTTAGCAGGTGCCTCCAAATAGAGACTACAGATCAGCACCATTATCTGCTGCCTGCAAGATTCCAAACAATCACATGGAAGAGGGAGCTTTAGGACAATGTCAGCCGAGGACAACGAGAAACCTACCACAAGGCAACATCCAACTGTATATCAAATAATTCACAAAGACAAAACACATTTGACACCCTGAAAGGCACCAGGGAGGCATTTTGGCGCTCGGGGCCGTGCATCCGTTTGGCACAATCCCTCACAGTGATGGGAGGCACCAGACTCCTGCTCTCCAGCTCCACTGACCTCAGAACTCTCTCTGCCCCAGACCATCTCCCTCCCCACGCTGGGTTAGGTGATCAATTTTTCACGCTCTTTGTGCCACACACTATATATTACAACTATTTACAGACATATCTAAGTATATAACATTGTTGTATGAAACACACAAAAATATGACTTGAAATACCATAAAACTGAAATTTAAAGTTGCTGCATAAAAACACAACAATTCTTGACAACCAAAAGTTTTCCACTTAGATACTATAAACCAGAGCAGACAGCTCAGACAAAATTATTGAGATTCTTTTGAAATTCTACTAAGTTTTAGGAGACATTCCCTGCTTTCAGGACAACATCAGCATAAACAACTACAATGATAGTTGTGGAGCTGAATGTCTGTCTGCCACGAGAGAATCTGGGTCAAAGCAGCAGCACTCTACAACATCACCCACATTATCTTGTGCCAGAAGAAACACTGAAAAGAGAAAAGCCTAGCAAGCAGCTGTTAGGCCAAAAATATCCTAAGTTGTATTTATTCCAAAAATATTTGCTCTTGGACATTGTCCTTTGGCTCCTCCAATCCTAATTATGGAGAGAATTTTGTGAATAGTCTGCATCTTTCTTGTTTAATCACCACTGCCCTAATATGAGTGAGATTTATGATCGTGGCAGAGAAAACAAAAGCTAATGAGTTATTAAATACTGCAACATTTTATCCTTCAAAGGTTACCCAGGAAAATAATTTTGTCATGCTGAAGGTTATATTTACTTGAAAACTGGATGGCTTTAAATGCAAAATAAAAAGATTTATCCTTATCGGGAAAAAATCCCACTCGTTTTATTCATTTGATGCCCTTCAGCAGTATCAAGTTTTAATAAAACAATTGCAAACTGCACATAAGCATAACTTTATACCTAATCTTATTTAGACAGTTAATATCTGCAAAGGGAGAGCCAATAACAAGATTTGCAATGGAGTCTGAAGTCCACAACAATTTTGTTAATAATATTAATTCATGTGCTATATGGCCAATAGGTTTAAGAATCTTACTAGGCACAACAACAGGTTAACTTTTTGTCCAGGAGACCGGAGTTTTATAGCAGATTTGAAAACTTAGATGGGAAAAAAGAAACCCGCTGTGCCTAATCTTGGGAGAGAGGGGTTGACAGCCAAGAACAACATTTGGCATTTTCCAGGCCAGAGGAATCTTACATTTACACAGAGTCTGAAAAGCCTGAAACTGAATTTTGACACAGGCCACCAGGTTAACCTGTGAAAGCCTCTTTCAAAGCCATTAAAGTTTCCTCTCCTTTAAGGTCAGGATGGAACTGATGCTCGGAATACAGCAGTGTTGGCTTTTCACACCGAGTCACAGACACCCAAAAACCCAAGATTGGTATTTTGGCTCCACTGTAATGACCTGTACCGGGAATCTACAGCCTGGTAAAATAAACTTTAAAAGGCCAAACAAAGCAAAGCTCTGATATCTTTCCAAAGAAAATCTTTTAGAAATAAATTAAAAAGGAGGAAGAAAACTACAGTACACTCACCAGGCGTGTATTAACAACAGGAAACAGCAATGCCAACAGGGCCCCGTTCAGCATATGCATCTGCAACCTTAGAAAAAAGATGGGATACTCTTTTCACAGATGGAAATCCAATGCAGTGCTTTCGCTTATTTTATGCAGTATCTCTTCAATAAAAGGTAGCAAGACACTTAAAATTCTTTTGGCTTGAATTTGAATAAAGTCACTGTTAAATGCAATTAATGAGATACTGGTAAATGCAATAACCAGGACAAAAACATATCTTTAAATACACATTTGCAGAAGTCCCTAAAGTAGGACTGCTTTCTATAATAAGCTTTGGATTCCTAGAAAGCCTGGACTGTCCATAATCCTGTTCATGATGCAAGCTGCTAGATAGCTGGAATTCTGCTGTTCACTTGTCTTCCAGAGCTTAAAATAGCACATTTGATAATGGTTTTTATCCTGCTTAACCCTACAAATGTATAGCTTCAAAGAAAAGCTTCAGGATTTTGAAAGAAGTCCCTTAAATAAAAGAACTACATTTATCAAAATGCAACAGCAAGTCCTAAGCAAAGCATGAGGCAGGAAAATAGTGTTATAATACTGCATTTTATGCAGCTTTCAACCACCTTTTTCTGAACCACTGTTGCATCACAGGAACAGAAAAATTGTATCTTATATAAAGGAGACTAAAACAGTTTGGATACTAAGTAAAGCATAAACTGCCACCAACCACTGAACCACTGTCTGTCATAAACTGTTAGGAATTTAAAAGGAATTTGATGGGGGGGGCGAGGGGGAGAAGGTATTACAATTTTAAAACAGTCTTTCAAACATAATTTATACGCTGTCAGGGTGTCAAAATAGAAATACTCAATCTGAAAAAAAAAACCCCAACAAATATTGTGGCCTCTGCTCTATAACCTGTAGCAAAGATTTCCTGGACACCAGACATACTCTTCACACTCTCCAAGATGGAGATGCTGACACAGGATCTCTATAATCCCAGCACAAAAAATAAGGAACAACAGGGAAAAGTTGCAGAGAGAAAGTAGGAGACATTCCCCCAGCATCATTTTTCCAGTAAATGTCCAGAATTAGACAAGAAAGAGCCGAATTTTATGTCAGGGTGGCAATTACAGCCATTCCTGACTATCATTCTGCCTGGAAAGTCCCCTGACCCTCCCCACAACACAACTAATTCAGTCCTTTAGCTTCTCACTGGACTCTGCTGCTGTAGCCCATTAGAGCCTCCTGCACATTAGAAACTCCTGTGGTTCCTAAAGTAACATGCAGTGTTTTAGGAAAGATCGCATGGATTTGAGAAATACCCAGGTCAGCAAGAATTTGCATTAACTATTTAACCTTACCCATCCACAATTTTAAAATTAGACCCATACCATATGCATGGCCTTCAACGAGGCCCAGTTACTAATTTTTACTGAGGATAATAAAAAGGTACAAGGCCCATGACACAAATTACAGCAGCTCATACCTCAATCTGCATTAACTCCTCAGTTACTGAGCTAATTCATGTTCAAAAGTGAGGCCAAATCTACCAGTAGAGAAGCACCAAGGGTATGTGGCCCAACACTCACCCTTTAAGCCCTGACTCCTTTCAATGTATCATTTTCCAATCCAACCAATATGCATTTCCAACTGGACATAAAACTTAGTATTTTATGACTTCAGCAGTGATTAACTTCTAAAATACATTATGGAAGTAGACAGAAACATAGTAAGGAAGAGGTATTACCTGAAGAGAATCATTGCAGTCCGACATGGGGGACAGGCGAGAAGAAAAATCTGAAATGTTAGAAACAAATTTAAATTAATGATATGACCTCTTTTAGACTCCATTTTCTAAATCTTTCCTACCCAGTTCTGTATGTCACAAATCATTGCTAACCAGAACTGTTTTACAGCAGAGCTAGAAAAGACTAAAAATCTTGAAAAAAATTAAAAGGTCTCACATTACCCACATAAAAAGGATTTAAGCAGTATGAGTAGCACCAAGAGTTCAGTGCCTAAAAAACAAGTCAAATTATAGCCTGTTGTTATTGGCATTATAGAAGGCCTCTCAAAAAGCAGATTACTGTATTACCAATCATTTTCTACAGCAGCTCCCTTAACCCTCAATCATGATAAGGTCCTTGCTGTGCTAAAGACCAGCATTTACAACAACACCACTGCCTTTCCCTTCAGCAGTGCCAGACCCAGCTCTTGAGGATCCCACACAAGATGCCTGTCTCTGAAAGCCTCCTAATACTTCCCAAAATAAGGCTACCACAGTATCTGCTCTGTGTGTAAGCTTAGCAGTCACCTTTAAATACTTCCATTGTCACACTCAGAGTATTTGGAAATTACTGTAAAAATGTCACCAGCTATTAGCCACCGAAAGTACCTGAATACAACGGGAGCAGCATGTTTGTTTTTCTTTTCAGGCCATACTCCTACCATAAATAGGACCTCATCTAAATTTTTATGTAATAAAGTTCTGTTGATTTGCTAAAATGCCCCATCTAAATTTAGAGGACAAGCATCATCCTTTTATATACTGACACAAGATATATGTTGCTTTTGAAGCACAGTTAATACTGTCATGAAACAAATTCTGCTCTTCCAAGGTAAATTTTTTTCTCTTTCCTACATCTTAAAAAAAAAACCAGAAAACTACAGATTGAGCTTTTTCTTTATATGCACTAATTAATCAAACCAGAAATGTGTCTTAATCACACCAGACATTTCTTTTTCTAACACACTGCAGAGTGCTCCAACTACTCTATAGAGCAAAAGCTACAATACACATTTGTACACTGAATCTCATTGCTGAGGGTAAAAACCAGCTCACATTTAAAAAGGATGGCACTGCTACAAAGACTGAGATGGACATACCAATTTAAAACACTTCACTACCATGGAGACAGGCAAAGGAGAGAACAAGATTCACAGCTGCTTATTTTTACTTCAACTCTACTGAAAGAAACATTTTTAGGAACTGATGAGGGAAAAATAAATATTTAACACTTTAAAGCATGCAAATCCGTCTGTTAAGGGGGATCTTTCACAAAATAAGCCTGACTTCCATTTTTTATGACAGCAGAAAAATCATAACCAGAATGTTTATGTTAAAACTTCAGGATTATGGAAGAGATCTTCAAATGCTTCAGCTGTCAGCTGCGAATTTTCTCCTTTGTCTAACATTTCCTAGTTTCTTTGACGTGTTAGCATGCCACGTTTCACCACCAGTTTTAGTAATCAACATTTCAAAAATCAAGACTAGTAAAAATCTCAAGAGCTGTTCTCAAAAGACACGAACAGTCTTTTGTTCAAAATGGAATAGCAATACTGCCTCTGAACTAAAGAAAAACACCTCTTCAAATACCTATTAATTGAATGTTATTGCCTCACTCTATGAGCTAAATAGGGAGAGCTCACTGATTTTGTTTGTTTGGTCCTATGAGTTGGCTGGATTTCCGCTTTTCTTTTATTCCAGAACGTTCCAAATCTCTCCAAAATACTACACATAAGAGCTGCCCTTGAAAGTATTTTAATGGCACTAATTTTCAGTCAGTACACTGCGGCAGAGAGCGAAGTCAAAACTTGTCATGAAAAGCTTTTCTTCCACCAGCCTCAGCCCCGCTGAGACAGAAACATGAATAACAAAGATCATCTTGTTTGATCAACAAACTAAAGAGACAAAAGACAATTCAAAAGGTAGGAGGGAAGAACAGAACAAGTCACACAACTCTACCATTCCAGATTCAGCATCACACGAAGTAGCACTCCTGGGATCAATGGGAACACTTACAGATGTCTGAGTAGTTCCTGGCAGAAGACAGCCAAGCACAGGACGAGCCAAACCCCTGCATCTCACACACACAGCACGGATTTCATTTACCTTTCAAACCCACAGCTTTGTCTGTCCCTGAGCCGCCTGTTTGATTTAGTATCTCCTTGCAGCAGACTGGAAACACATCTTTCTTTACAAACACTGCAGTCATGATCTCTTAACCAGATCATAAATTGATTGGTTTAGTGTACTATTTCAGAATGAAAACTTCAAGAGGTTAGATTTTAATTTCTACTGGCAATATTCAGAGCAACGTGAAAAATTCAGGGAAATTGGATTATTCCAAAATTGGAATGAATTTAAAACAAAAGGAAAAACAAAGTGAGACAGAGACAGGCTTTGGTCAACCTGCACTGAAATAAAAATTTTCACCTTCCTAGGTGTATCCAAGTACTCTCCAGAGGAGGAGAGATTAAAAGGTATGTTTAAAAGGCTAAGATACAGTAAAGTACACTTACCCAAGGCTGGTAGGGTTAAGTGTACTTTACTGTACTAAAGAAAACCATCCATTTTCCCACACAAGGCAAGGAACATCTAAGCAGATAGACAATTTAAGAGATGTAAAAGTCTTGGTTAATTAACTCGAAACTTGATTTTAAAGTAAGTTCAAAACAATCATTCTATCATTTATCAGGAAGTAATAGTTTAACAGCTCCATCTTATAGCTTTGACTTGGCATTTCTTTCCGTATAAACTATCAATTCAGCCATCATTTGCTTTCTAAAAGGTAACTGAAATAAAAATCATACCTATGGTTTGACAAGCTCAGACTGCCACATCTGAAAAAGATGTTACATTCCAGTTGCTAAACAGCAGCAAGTTGAATGTATTTAATATTTTAGCATAAAAACCACAGCTGCCTTACTGTCACACAGCTTTAGGGATTAATGTGTCCTGTGGAATTGCCAACCTAACGTTAAGGATACTCATGATTCTGCAACACTGCTGGCAGAGCATCAAGAAATACTTCAATAAAAGTAGCTTCTGTGTTACATAAACCAGATTCTGGGAGCACAAGAAGCTGCCTGTCCCTGCTTTCCACCTCCCAGCTTCCCAGGGATGGATGAGGTGTAGCAACTTCAACAGTTTCCATCCTCTACAATCTGATGTATTGTAAATTATATATGTTCATTAAGACAGATATTCTAGATTAATCTCCCCTTCCACAGGCTTAGTTTTTTAATCGATAAACCTATACTCACCCTCTAAAAGGAAAGAGCCTTAGGTAAAAGATTTCTAGATTTCTCATAATTTTAGGATTAATTATTAAACACATGACTCAGGTCTTTCTATCTGTGCATTAGCTTTAGTTATCACATCTTAGTATTTCAGAGGTCACTGGAGTTACTTTTCCTTTTTCCCCTCACCACTTTCTGCACCAGTCCTTCACTAGTAGTGGGTTACTTCATTCCCCATTCTTAAATCTGTGCTTTAACAAAACCTGACAATCAAAAAAGCAAAAGTCCAATTTCTTAAGAAAATCTAAATTCAGTGTAAATTAAATTAACTTACATCTAAATCTGTCAGTGGCACTGCGGGAACTTGCAAGAGTTCACAATAAAATTTTTACATGCACTTTCATATACATTCACTTTTGTTACTTCTTCCTCCCAAACAAGATGTTTTGCATCAGTTTCCTACAGAAGCAGAATCATCACAGCAAAGTCCTGCTCTACTTGGCCTCAAGTCACCAATACCTTTTTTCCTGTCACAGTTCAAAAATCCCTCAATTTGGAGGATTTTACAACAGAAATTTGTGATCTTTAGAAACAGCAGGATAATAAATATCTAATAGCCTTACTACAGCAAATTTTTGCCAAAGAAACAGAAACAGTAACACAATCCATAAAAAACTAAGGCATACAACACCACATTCCTGATAATTTACTTGATAATTTAAGTTGGCATTTCGCTAACCAACAAAGTATCACAATGCAAACAATTAAATTGGCTTGACACTAATTACTTGGCCATCTGAATAAACATAAACCCTCACCACATCAATCTAAAGCCCTGAGGAAGTGTCACCAGAAACACGAGTCCCATTACACCCTTTGCAGGTTTCAAATTCATGGCTCAGGACTCATGAACATCAACATGGTTCAAATTGCTGCAGGGAATGTACAACCCCTGCAGTAAAACTCATCATCTGTGACTGGCAGTGTAAACATTTACAGCAGGGCAAGGAGGCAGCACAGAAGGGTTTCTTAGACTGGAAGTCATGAGGTGAAAGACATCCCAATCCCTGGAATTTATAAGGTGTCCAGTATGGTCACTGCTGCTGTTTTAGTCCACCACCCCACTGAGGTTCCCAAAGGCCTCAGGCAGCTACTCCTGAAACATCAGTTTAAGTTACCAGCAAACAACCTACATGAAATGGTGGGTGAAACTGCCAAATAGGATAAAAAAAAATCCTTCCTAAAAATATATTGCAGCCAACAGTGATACATTATAACACACTGAAACAATATAAATAGCTCTGTTCTCAAAAAAAAAGAAACTAAACAGAAGAGGAAAAAAGAAAAGAGGCCTGTCCCTCTCTAACATGTTGCTCAAACTACATATGTCGCCCTTTGAATTATATTTGCTTTAAATCTGTGATGATCTCATCAAAACAAACCAATATCTGGTTACTTAATCATTCATCTAGTGGCCTTTAGATGATAACCCTCAGTGTAAATATTTGGGGTCAGAGAAAGTTAAGCTTTTTCATCTACAATTTCCAACCATTCAGTTCCTACTCCGGTTTAGAGAGCAAGATTACCCTGTGTCAGTTCCCTGCTTGTTATATTCTTTTCTCCTAAGAATATCCAGAATAAAGCAGAGAATTACCTGGCCTCAAGCACAGAGGCATTTCCAAATTCTAGCAACTTCAAAGCAAAGGCTTAACCAAGAGCTTTAGACTCCAATTCCTCAGCTCAAACATTCACCAGCACCACGACACATTCCCGTAGTCTCTGTCACCTGGACTAAAGGGCACATTTTCAGCTCAGGATAAAGCATCACAGGCCAAATCTTGTTTAAATTAAAATGGCTGAACCATAATCTTCTGAAACAAAGAAAACCGTGAATCACAGCCTTAAGACACATTTGCTATCCTTTCTATACTAAATTAAAAATGTCTATTATTTCTGAATAGGAATCCTTGCCATTCCTTCTCCATTTCTCTACTATATGCTGGGATTTACTAAAAATAAACACAGCGGTGAAACAAAATATATACAGTGTTAAAACTATCACAGAAAAGCTTTTCCTCAGCTCACCAAATAATTACTACATTAATTACAGTATCAGTAAAAGCCTCTCAACTTCAGTTGACAGTGTTTTTGAAATAAAACAAAATCATCACTTAAAAACAAATCGTAACAATTAAGAAAAGGCTGACAGTTGTCAGAACCAGGGCAGATCAAACCACCCGAGCACGCCCTGGTGTTCTGAAAGCCACACTCGTAGTGTGGAGCATCACAAACCCAGCATAGAGGAAGTGAAGAAGTGTCTCCTGACCTGTCACTTCCTATCAGTGCCCTCTTTTGCAAGAAATGAGTTTTGCAACTGAGAAACACCGGTGCTTTCAGTGCTTTAATTCTTCAGCTGCCCTTTTTCACCACACATCGTGATGGATTTCCTCTCTAGCCATCAGCTGTGAAGGAAAGTATCACAGGTGAACCTGCAGCTGTAAAAAGAAGGACTTGTGTATTCTGCAGATCCAAACCCGAGCTGCATACTTTGTAATCCAATATGTTTGTGAGGGTCATTTTGCACATCTTCCACTTAAGTGGTGAATTTTCTGCTACCAGACAGCATTTCAGAGCACCAAAAGGACTGCTGACCTTGCTACAGCATCTCACATTCCTAAATAGACTGATTTGGGAGTAAATCATACTGAACTCAAATATTTTGCCTTGCTGTTCTCAAATAACTTTTTACAACCCTTATCAAATTGTACTAAATTTCAGTTTTATGATATCTCCTGAAACCAAGTCCTGTCTTCTGAGGTGCTATAAAAATTACAGGTACCGGGCTTTGGAATATAGGAGGTGCACACAAAAGCACACGGATTAGGGAAATATGCACAGGTACTGAAAGGAGATTTAGAAGCCTACATTTAGACACCTACATTTTGAAAAATGTATATATGTTAATAGGAATTTTTGCCTTTGCTGCTCTACATCTTACCCAATAACCTAAATACAAGCTAAAACCAGAGCTATTGAAAAACCTCTTCAACTTAGAATACCATTATCCTTTAAAAACTGAGTAACTCATTAAGCTCTTACTTGCAGGCTGTTGCTCATGTACCTCAATAGCATTATTCAGCATAATTTCTATAAAAATTTACTGAATTTTTGTAATCAAAGCTTCCTCATAGTCACACTGAAATAACAGGATGTGAATGACCCTTTACTTTTAATTCAAGGTTTTGAAGAGACAGAATATAGAAAACCGTACACAATTTAACTGAATTCTTCCAAATATTACAAAGCATTTAAGAACTGTGTACACAAATTAAAAGAAAAAAAAAGGAAGAGGGAAGTCATTAATTAGTTATATTTTGGAATATATTCCCAAGTGGTGCAGAATTCAGTCAAGCTATGTTTATTATATATGTTCTGAAAACAGCCCATTGTTTCCAAAAACACAGCAATCCCTTTTGCAGAGGACAGAAATGATCCAGGTCTCTAAAGAAGCCAGAGCTGGAAACAATGAACAAAGGATTTAGTATTTACTTAACTGCAGATGCACTTAGTACTGGTTTTAGTTATGCAAACATCAGATCAAGATCCCTGAATGAAACCGGACCCCCCATACTTCTTTCCACCTATCACTTCCCCCTTAGTTTACTTTGTCTAAAAAGATCCCTTGAAGTTATAATCCAGCAAAACAGGTGTTTCCTACAAACACATTTTCTCTATTCCACACAAATGTTAGTCCTTAACTACCTGAATTGCAGTAATTCAGAGCAGAACTGGAAGAGAATTACAACAACTGACCAGCTGAGGATTTACCACTGAGAAATCACTCTTGCAAAACCCTTCCTAAAACAAAATAAATAAAATTAAATTACAAAACTTATTTTACAGATTGGCATAAAGGCACCATTCTGGAAGAAGGCATAGGCATACAAAGGTCAAGTTGCAAATTTACAACAGTTTAAGAGAAGGACTAGCTGTACTTATCATTTTAGGATTAGAGTACAGAGTACCTGTTTCTGGCACTTCCTTAAACAAGGTTCCAATAAATTTGCACACACACTTCTGATTTCTACAGACTTCAGTGTTCAGAACTGAAGATCTTAGCAACAGTCTAGGAAACCTGATTAAAACTATCAGCTTCACAAACCTAAAATTCAAATTATCACATAATCATTAAGGTTGGAAAGGAGCTTTTGAGATCACCCTAACACACCTCTGCTATAGATGGCTTTTCCCTTACTTTTTTTTTCTTAGAATTCTCTTTTGCAATACAGACTAATTTTAGCTCTGGCTCCTGGTTTATATTTGTCTAAACTTAATTGCCTGTTAACTCCAGCTAGGTGTCTTACAGGACATCAAGAGACACCTGTGCTTACACATTTTCATTAAGTTACCTTGATTGTGAATAACACCTCCCAAAATACGTGTGTCAGAAATTACAAACTGGTGGTACAGAAACAAATAATGGAGAACAAGTTTTTGATGGAAATTCTAACTGCTCCTTCCCTAAATGTGAAATGAAGAACTGCTACAGGAACACAAACAAAGGTTGTGATTGAAAAGTTAGAAAAAAATATAGCTTAAAGAATACAGAACAGATAAAGAAAATTGGTTTGATATCATTGGTTTTGACACTGCAAGGCATGAAATCCTTTCACCTCACTAAAGCAATTCTGTAGGTGTTCTGATGCTCATACATAGGGAGACAACACTTATGTAGACACTTCTCAACAAGCACATTCTGGCTGCTGCCAAAAGTCTCCTTCACAAAACTTGCAAAGAAATCAATAGTGCTGTGATTGGCTATTGAGGGAATCCTCCCTCTTCCACTGCTGAATCAGAAATTTAAGACCTCATTCACACAGACGATTTCAGTACCACAATTCTGTGCCCTATAATACTGGAAAGGATTAGTGTCTTCAAAACATAAACCTGGTTCCTTAAACATATGCTGATTTTTTTCCAGCTGTGCAAAGGCCAATAGGTTTGCAACACCCTAAGGATTTAATGTTTCCCTCTTAGGATACCCTTTTAAGTCAGGTTTACAGCAGCAGCACTTGCTCCGGTTATATCCCCAGTCTTAAAAGGCAAGTGGTTTGTGGGTTGTTTTTTTTTAAACAGAGGTATTCAAATAATTTTCAAAGACCATTCTTTACATAAAGAAAGAGTTCAGTGTGAATTCCTTCATAGACATCTCCCCTTGCTGCACCCAACATTAGCTAAGCATTGTACTGCACAAACCAAGCCCATCCCCACCCAAAAACTGGCAGAGAAACCAAATAACTTTCCATTCACCTTTGTTTTAAAATACATATAGTATTTTTAAGAGTTGAAGTATTTATCTCTCGATGATGCTGCACTTATGACACTGGTGAAGAAACACCCTTCTTCCTCCAGAAGCTATGCAAGAAGCCAAAACCCAGGGCAGGGCTGGAAATGATTATCACTGTTTGTAGATAATTCAACCAGGCGACAGGACAGCAACATTCTCTAAAGCTGATTAACCATGACAACTGTTCAGGCAGTTAAATATGTTCATTTCATTGACACTTCCTCCTTACAATGACACATCTAAGCTACTTCTTTCCACTTATGAAAAGACTTGATTTGAACAGAAGTTGGCATGATAGGCAGAAATTAGACACCTGATCAAAACAGACTCATTTGTAGAACCCAGTAGCCCTAATATTACTCAGTTTTGTCTTCCCAAATGCACCACACATCTAAATCTCATTTTATTTTTATCTCATTTCAGTCTTATTTCTTTTAAGAGCAGAACTTTAGCTTTTATGCAGAGAAAATCTGAAGGATAACTTCTAGTTCCAAATATTTTTGGCTCAGAGCCCAGAGCCTTTGTTGCTGAGGTGAAACAAGTCTCAACTGAAGAAAATGAAAAGAGAAATGGAGTGAAAGAACAGCCCTTTAACAACAGCTACTGTTGGCTTCTCTTTGAAGTGATCCTGATTGTTTTAGTACCTTTCATCTCTTCACCTCCTACTTTGTTCATCCTATTATTCAGACACGGCAGAAGGGTTATGTATAAACTACTGCAAGAACAGAAGTGAAGGATAAATTATATTTTCATATATTTCACCTTGCCAACCTGTTGCCCTCCAGATATTTAGGCCAAAAATCAATGTTTGCAAGATTACACCTATCTATTACTTGTCTGCTGCTGAAGTCATTGACTATCCCTGTGTCTAACCTGGTGTCTCTGTGGAAAGCTGTTGGTTTTGCCATTATTTTCATCCTCTACATTAAGCCCAAGCCTGTTTCTAAATGAAGGGCCCAACTTCTGCATTTTGCTGACATACCCACCTTCTCAATTTCACAAATGCTGGAACACCATTTCTAATGAGTAATTAGCACAGGATTATTTTTTAAAGCTTCACAATTGGTCAAAAAGAGATTCAGAACAGCCCATGCCTGACTACAGGGCTCAAGTCTCCATCTCCTTGGGGGAGGCATTACTGAAAGAAGTGAACAGTCCTTGCTCCCCCAGGGCTGTGTAAGCATTTTGCTGAACGTCATAACACCCTACCATAAAGACAACCAAACTTTCAAATCCTACTGCTAACATATCCTCACTTCCTTTCTGGAGAATTACTAGGAAAATTTCCTAGTTATCACTAAGTATGGATAATTTCCACTACAAATGGAATGTGGCTGCATTATTTCATTTTAATTATTTCTACATAGTCATTCCATAACTTCAGTCCCAACACTGACTAACTGATTGCACAGCAATCACTACCCCTTCACAGGAAGGAAGTGTCCTATGCTGTAAACTACTGAGCAACCATTGCATCACAGCCTAGGAATTTACATAACCTACTAATTAAGTTCCGGAACTGTAAATTAATTGCTGTAAAGGTCTTGAATATCGCTGTACCACTCTTGAAATAACACTCATCTCCCTCAAACCTCTGGTACAACCAGAAAAGATGTTTCCCATCCTGTTAGGAAATGCTCTCCAGGTGTGAATCTAACAACTGGCTTGATCTGATTCAGCCCAGATCACTTTGCATCCTGCAGTGGGAGACCAAGAATGGCACCGATCCAATTTTACTGATCCTAGACAGTTGTAACCATGCCAGCTTTTATGAAAGCCTTTTTGACACTGTCCTGTTATTTCTTGAGCTTGAATTTTCTAAGTTGTTTCTAATCTTCTAAGCTGAGGATTCAACATTAGCAAAATTAAACAAAGTAATAATTTTTTTATGTCTCCCACCCTCCTTACCAAGCTCAGTGGGACTGACAGTTAAGTACATCTACAAGAGTATTAACAAACAAGCTTCTAGGCTTTAGATATCCCAGTTCAGTAACTGTTTATCTATGTATCCTTCTATGTATCCATTATTTTGAAATCTACACAAGTTGCATATTTTTACACATCAACAACCCCACAAGTCATTAAAACACATGGTTTATCCACAGGTATTAGGCCATATCACCTTGTTCAACTCCATGTATGAGATACAGGTAACACCTGCTTCCTTACTACTCAGCTTCTAAGATTAGAAAGGTAAACCAACAAAGAATAATTTATTTCTCCAACGCCTTCACAAAATACATTCACACCCAAAGAAGTCACTTGCTTGAAAAAGTTGCACATAGATTACACAGCTGCTTTCGCAATAATCCCATTCTCATTAGGTTTGGTGCAAATTTGAGCACTACTGTCAGTGGAAACAGCCTCTTCTATTCTTGAAACAAGGATCAGGTGAAAGCAAGTGGTGAGAAAACCTTAATTATTTATATTTTCAAGCAGAAATTCGGACATTAATCATAGCTACAATTTCACCTTTTCATCTGACTCAGGTTACTTGAGAGATTTCACTTGAACTGACTAAAAACTGAATTTAAAATGTTTATATTAATTCTTAGCATTTGTACTTTTGCTATGCACTTTTGGTCCACAGACTGGGAAAAATACTGCCTTGCAAGTACACCACAAACAACTTCCAGGTGACCCTACACAAGCCTTACCTGCATCATGGTGACCACATGGCAGGGATTCAGGAGGTAAATGACAGTCCTGGTGGCAAACTTGAACCCCACCTCCAGCCCAAAGATGAGGCAGAGCAGCACCAGCAGCACGTTCTTGCCCAAACTCTCCTGCTTAGTCTGGGGCTGCTGCAGCAGATTCTCCAGCTCCCTGAGGTGCAGATGCCTGAGCTTCCCCAAGGACAGCAGGATCTCCACGATGCCTACGCTGAGGAAGACCAAACTCTCCAGCAAGCGCTGCTTCCCCGAGAGAAAGGCAGCGCATTCCGGCCCTCCATTGCCGGCAAAGCTGGGGTCCACCCCCCCATACATCCAGTCCAGAAGGTTGTGGAGGCTGTAGCGAGACATGGCGGGACGGTGCCTCTTCTCCAGGAACAGGTACGAACAAGACGGAATCAAAGCCAAAATTCTGCCGGGCTGACGAAACATGAAACGTCCAGAGGTTCCCTTCGCAGTCCTTCCTTCCCGGGCTCCAGGAGAACGGGGCAGCTCGGCCCGGGGCAAGGGCAATTCTTCACTTTCCCTTCCGATGCCCGGAGGAGCCCCGCTCGCAGCAGCCTGCGGGGAGGGAGAGGCCGCAGCTGCACGGAGCCTGTGAGCTCCGGAGCCTCGGAGCTCCAGACCCCCGCCCCGGGACCCCTTCTCTTCCCACCCGGCTCTACCGCCCACCCCCGCCGCTCTCCCCCTCCCCACCGTGCAGGGCTGCCCTTACCCGCGGTCAGCGCTGTGACCGGCCCCCTCCTTCCCTCCGCCCGGTCCCGCTCCCGGTCCCCCCCGTCCCCGCATCCCCCGGCGCGGCGCGGCCGCGGTACCTCCGCGGGCGGGCGGGTGTCAGGGAGCGGCAGGCCCAGCGCCCCCGGCCATGGCGCCGGCCCCGGCGAAGGAAAGGGACGGGAAGGAGGAAGCAACGCTGCGCTCGGCGGCAGCGCCGGCACGGCCGAGACTCCGGGCCCGAGCGGGCGGGCCGCTCCCCGCGGCTGGCCCGGCCCCTGCCCGGCGCCGCAGCATCACCCCACCGACGTGCCTGACTCACGCCGAAAAATGGACGTGTCCCCCCGAATTGGCTGCGCCCGGCCGCCCGCTCCTCCCTCCGCCCCGGCTGCGCCCGCCTCCCGCCGCTCCCCGCCGCCTCCCTCCGCCGCTGCTCCCTCGGCGGGCTGTGCGATCCCCGTCCTCGGCTCCCTACTGCCTGTTGCCTCTGCTTTCGTCTGGCTGCTCCCCTTCCTCCTCCTCCTCGCCCTTATCGCAGTCAGCCCACGCAGCTGCCCGCGGTTCGCCCCCTCGGGAAGAAGGGAAGGACCGGGCACAGCTCTGCGCGCCCGTCACCGTGGTCCCGTTCGCCCGTGGACCCGCTCGGCAGCGGCCTTAACTCGATAAACGAGTTTTTCAAGTGTAGGTCGGCCAAGGAATGGCAGTGGCCCGTGCAAGAAAGGACAAATCCGAGGGGGGCTCCAGCTCCAAACCCGAGGGGGGCTCCAGCCCAGTCCCGGTCTGGACGCCGGCAGGTACGTGCAGCCAGGTGTGCCCGGTGCCATATTCGGGTACCTGCAGCCAGGTGTGCCCGGTGCCATACCCGGGTACGTGCAGCCAGGTGTGCCCGGTGCCATACCCGGGTACCTGCAGCCAGGTGTGCCCGGTGCCATATTCGGGTATCTGCAGCCAGGTGTGCCATGTGCTGTACTCAGAGCACAGATCCCACTGGTCTTTGTGCCTACACGATTTACTGCCACGTGTGCCAGACCGAGCCCTGTGCAGCAAAAGCCAGATTTGGTTCCTAGTTTGTGGGTTTGTGAAGCAGTTGTACTGTAAACATGTATCTGAAAGGCAAAGGTCCGTGGAGATCTAGCTGGAGTAGTGGGTTAAGGGGATGTAAGGCAATTGGAGCCATGGACATCCCCTGAGAGCTGTCTCATCCTACAGATTTTATTTCACATAACCTGCATGCAGCACATCTTTCCATCCTGACCATTACAACAGAGCTGCCCTTCTGTGCAGGACAGCACTAGGACAGCTCTGTTTCAGGTCAAACTGTTGAGCCTGCTTAATTCCACAAATAAGTTTGAAAAAAAACACAGGTATCGATACTGGCTGACTCAAAGGGATTTCCATGTAGGCAGAGGAGCAGCAGCACCTGGTCTGTAAAGCTGGAGGCAGTATGTGAATGCCATTCTGCTGTGGAAGAAATTAGTCTCTTTTTGGGAAATAAGGTGTCCCATCAGGCTTTTTCAAGGTCTTCAAGGGCTCCTATCCACAATTAGAGCTTGATAAAAGTTCTACAAAATGCTGTTTTCTCAGTCACTGCTGATTCATCAAAACACCTAAACCTGCAGCACAAACCTCCTGCAAATACCTCCCCCATTAACTGGACACACACACACCTGCAATATACACACACCTCCTGCCCCAACCTGCCCATGAGGCCTGAATACTCAAAACAAGCAACTCAGCACTAACACCAATATTTGGCAGTTCTTTTCTTCCTCTATTTCTAAAACACAGGATTACTGCTCACAAAGATAAGCACAGAGTATTTTCTCTCAGAGGTCTGCCAATCTGATTATCTGCTACCATGTGCAACCTGGAACAGATCTGTCCCCTTCTACTCCCTCGTTGACATACAAGAAGACATTCTGCTGCTAGAAGCAATCCCAGGCAGTTTTATATCTTGCTTCTGTATTTCATTCAGTCTTTCACCTTTGGCATTGTCTGTGGTCTGTTTCTCAGACTTCTTTCCTAAGCTTTCCTTTGGTGAAGTGAGAAACCCCTTTCATTAGAACAGCAATACATTGTCAGGTGTTGGTATCTCTGATGTGACTTCTTTAGAATATGGCCTAGCCACAAGAATATAATAGCTTGGTTGGGTGGTTTGGGGTTGTTGTGGGGTTTTTTTGGAGGCTGCCAGTGAAGAATAACTGGATGAGAATGTTAAAGTGGGGTAGCATTTTCCTCACAAAAAAGAGCATTTGCAAAATGACAGCTTGTTGTCCATAGAAGAGGAAGGAAAGAGAACAGCTAAATAAAAACAGATGTCGTGAAAGATAAAGACTTAAGCAATCAGTACTTAAGACCTCATAGGAAGGACGTCTAAAGAAACGACTTAAGAAAAGGAATGATGCTTTAGAAAATGATTTGAAAGGCACATTTATCCCAGTTGTGAGTAAGATAGAAATAACAGTAAGCAAGCTTAGCTTGACCACATCATGAGGTCTCCGTTGACCTTTAAGCACATGAAGAAAACACAAAGGAAGACAGGTCAAATTATTAAGAATAAGAAAGAAAGACTAAAAAAGGTAGTGCTGCAAAATCATTGAACTGTCAAGAGCTATCCTTAAGTATATTTGTACTAAGAAAGAGATAGAGAAATTATTATTCCTTTACTCAATAGAGAAGAAAATCTGTTGACAAATTATAAAGAAAGCTAAAGGGATTGTTGCACCTATTGTATCAGACTTACAAAAAAGATCATGTACAAGCGGATAGTTAGGATTGGTGACACTGAGAACAAAATTATCTCAGCCCAGAGTACGTAAAGAACAGATAAGGAGCACTCAGATGAACTGAATGTTTTCAAATGGTTTGAGTCTAGTGACCATAATCAAAAGACAGCTGAAGAATGACTGAATTAAGAAGGTGAATGAGAAGCTGAAAAAAACAGAAGAGGTAACTGTAAATTGCTGTTATCAAAGTGGGGTTGGAGCCAGAGAAATACAGCTTGATTTACGTGTAATTAACTGAATCCATGGAAAAATCCTGGGACAAGTAACCTCACAAACTATTATTAGCACCTAGATGATAACCAAGGAACAATAGCAGCCAACATGGATCTGTCAAAAATAAATCACACCAGATAACTTGATGTTCTCCTCCAGTAGGGAACAGGCCTTGTGGATAGGACAGAGCCTGTTGTCAGTTTGATTATGTTTATGACACTTAACATGACATTTTCATTAAAAGGTTGGAGAAATACGACCTGGATAAACGTATTATAAGGTATGTACAAAATTGAATGCATAGCAAGCAGTATTTTATAACATGCAGTAATTCTCTGTCAAAAGGAAAGGATATATTGCTGGTTTTCTAGAGCCTGTCTTCAGTCTGGGTCTTTTTGTTGTTAACAATATAAATAATGGAACAGAGAACACACTTATTAATTTTGCAGGAGATGCTAAGCTGGGGGTGGGGGACACAGAATTCCATTTTGAAACACTTTTGACCATTCAGAAACAGGCTTTTAAATCAACAATACAGAAGACATTCAGTAAGATCAAATTGCATCATAGTTCAGCACATTGTACTGGTATAAGCCACCTGGTATAAATCATCCCTGCTGTTCCTCTTCCCCTTGCTTCTCATTTTCTCTCACACTGTCTTACGCCAGCATAAGTTTTTCTGAGGCTCTGTTGTTGACTGTATGAGGAAGCTGATTAACATCACAATTATGATTCCAGAGGCAGGTGTAACCTGGAGCACTTTGTTGATCTATTTGTTCCTTCTTTGAGTCATGGCAATGGTGAGGTGACCTGCTGATTTCTTGTCATGCTGTGACTTTCCACTCATTAGGTAAAAGGAACATAATTGTTAGAAAACTGAACAACTTGGTACAACTGATATTTCTTTGCACCAGCACAATATTGATAATTCATGTTCAGATTGTGATCCAACACAAATCCAAAAGATCTGGTTCTCTGATCTTGATCTGAACTGGCCTAGGCACAGTTCCTTCATTCTCCCTCAGTTTCTTCAGCTTCATTGAAAAGCATCTGAGAATAAGAATTTAGTATTATTGATTGAACACTAAGCCATTGCTCTTTTCTGTTTATTAACCATTTCTCCTCATCCTTCCTCTAAGTAATTTAGGATCTTACTAAGATCCACTGTAAACATATGTATCTCCTATGTCAATAGAAATGGCTCCCTGAAAGCAATAAATTCCTGCAACTAGGATGTTTGCACAAGAGCCAGAGGCTTGCTCTTGTATCTAGCATGAGATTTATTTTTCTGTCAGTGGCTTCTTTAAATATAAAAATTGTGAAATCTAATGTTAATCCATGAAGAAATGCCAGGCCCAGAGTGCACCCCCAGTCCTCCCCCAGGCTGGGCAGTGCCTCTGTTCCCAGCTCTGTCCTTCGCTGTTCCCGACTTGTTGACTGGGCTTCCCAGACTGACCTTGGACCCAGCCTGTCACCCCTCATTTCCCTAATGATCACTGGGCTCTCACAGCACCTGTCACCATTCCAGCCCTGTTCCCTGGGTGCTGTGGGACTGTGCCCGTGTTGTTCAGGTCACTGCCCCTGTCCCTGTGTGGTCACTCTCCGCCCCTTAATTGCTGCCTCACTGCCCCTCTGTCACTGCTCCCTGACAAGGTATGAGATCTAAAGGCAGCTCATGCTCCCTCTGTAAAACAAAACTCTGCATCTTGTCTCTCCCTGATGTATCATTTGCAAATTCCATCTTAAGTGAGCCTGGAAATAAAGGCAGGGCCTAAAGTCTTGTATGTGGTAGATGCCACCAACAAGCATCAGAAGTTGGACTTCAAAGCAGAAGGACTAAAAGACCTTAATTCTTATTTAAAAAGCATTTAAGCACGTGCTTAGCTTAAGTGTGTCCTTAAATGCTTTGGATTTAATTATGTAAATTGAGACATTTCCTCAGCATCAAGCTCTGCTGCTGTACTTTAGAAATCTGATTGTACACATCACTATGTTGTTACACCTGTAGATTTACTAGAAACTCTGTGCCCTTGCTATATAGGAGTTGTTAAAAAAACCCCAACAAACAACAACAAAACAACAAAACCCCACAAGCTAAATGAGCAACAAAGTAAATAGTATTTTAAGTCCTGAAATATTTCTGGTGAATAAAGTACTCATGGATATAGTTGAAGACATCAGCAGAATGACTTTAACTGTGAAGCTGTGATTTATTGTGCACTTTTATGCACAAAGTAATAAAAGAAATTCAAATTATTTGGAGTTTATTAGTCTTCTAGCTGATGGAAAACAAGATTGTTTGAAGTGTCAGGATGAATGATAATCCTTTACTTAGATCTCATAATGCATTATGCAAAAACAGATGACCAAAGCCTTAGGGAAAATATTCTGCTATATTGTGGGTACTAATGGAAAGTTAAAAAAAATAATTTGGGAGACTGGCAGCTTGATAATGGTTGGAGCTGGCTGCAATTTTCAGATCTCTGAGCACATTTCCCAGACTGTCCTCTGACACCAGATTGCTTTTTGGAGCTGATGCATCTCTTCAAAGCACAGGGAAAAGGCTTTTATTCCTGTTTCTTGGAATAAACCTGAAACAAGGCTTATTGTGTCTTGTCTAATTTCACATAGGCTGTTACATCTGTAACTCTTCCACTTTATCCTCTCTTCCATTCCCTCTCTTGTTCTCCCACCTGTATGAGGCATTTCTTACTCAGCCGAGAGGAATAAGCCTTGTAAGGTTGACTGTGCACTGGAGACAACAGTTTGGTCCCTTGGCTTGAAAATCATAGTTATTGTAGTTCTATGTTCTTGTTCTAGATAGAGACAAGAAAGCCTTGTGTGAGAATTGCCTATCCAAGACAGGAAGAAAAGAGGGCACCTGGACTGAAGGGAACTTCAGGAATGGTGACAGGAAAGTTTTGCAAAGAGTTGGGATTAGGTGGCCCGTTAAAGAACAGCTGTTTATTTATAAGGTCTTTTAATAAAAGAGCATGAACATTACATGCAGGATCTTTGATCTTTGGAGATACAAATGGAGTCAGAGTCAGCAACAAATATATCATTCTCATAGGTTTAAAATGGAAGCTGGACTGAGACTCCTTGTTTGTCATTTTTTGTCTGAAGAACAGTACTGGGCACAGTACTGAAGTCTGAAATGTGCTTTGAGCTGTCAGAATGAGACTTGGAACAGCCTCTGGGCAGCACTTGCAGACTATGGGCATGAATATATTCAAGTAGTGTGCACAGAAAGCAACAGCATTGGTAAACCAGAAGGCCTGTTTCTGTACAAAATAGAAACCTAAGTCTCTTTGGATTTCTACTGACATCCTACCTCTTTTCACTTGGCCTTCTTGTTTCATTCCTTGTAGCCTGGGAATTAAATCAAATGTTCTTTCCCTTCACAAAGTAGGACAATTGCTCCCCTACTGTGCTTAAATCTTCAGAAGTGTATACATGTACATGCT
The DNA here is from genome assembly GCF_003984885.1 of Neopelma chrysocephalum. NCBI lineage: Eukaryota > Metazoa > Chordata > Aves > Passeriformes > Pipridae > Neopelma > Neopelma chrysocephalum. The sequence continues at coordinate 1,089,419 of NW_020897733.1, forward strand.
TCCTCTCTCCTTATTTTCAGTGTGGTTTTTGCTGTTAGGATGACTGTGATACCCCAGGCTGAGCTCCACCAACTCCTGAAATATTTTTATAGTCTTAGGAAAATTCTTCTCCTTTTATCCACTTTTCAGAAAGTAATCTAACGCAGGATCATGTGGAGGGCAGTGGGACTGCAAGCAATGCTCTGCTGGCTGTGCTGGAGGCTGATTACTTGCTTTGTTTTACTGAGCATGAACATGGGAAATAGGCTGCGATAATTCAGACACTCCTGCTCGCTCCACTTCTCCTGATGGAGCCATAGCCAGGTTTATACCCCTGGCACTGGCACACAACACACTTTTAGATCTGACATAAATGTCTGTACTTGCTGCAGGTATGAGATGCCAGGTAAGGGTTCTCTCAGCCTCGAGAGGTGTCCCTGCCCAAGGGGGAGATCATCACTGTGCAGCTGCCACCCAGGGCAGCTCAATGGTCTCAGAGGGCTACAGATATTTATAGCAAAGCCACTCAGGACAGGGTGGGGGGTTTTTTGTACTTATTTTGCTGTTTTATTGATTTTTTTCCCTTCTTGCTACAAATCGTAGGTTCATAGAGATCTTCCATCACTTTTCTGACTTCCCTCTGTTGAGTCAGTTGCTCACATGTATTTTTTATGAATTTAAAGAAAGGCTTGTGGTAAAGTAATTGCTGACTTCCTCTCAAGGAATTTTCTTGAGAGAAAGATGAAAGGCAGTTGCATTTATCGTCCCTCTCCCTGTCAGTTAATTTAGCTAGAACATATGCTAGACAATACTGAAAAATAAGTAAATGTCAACTAGAAACATTCAAAATAGAGGCTTTAGAAGCATATCACATCTTCATGTTTTTTAGTCTGATGGACTGAAAATAATTATATAAAGCACAAACAGAAACTTGTTAGATGACAACTGTGTGAACCAGCTTCTCACTGATTCACATTTCTGTCATGTTTGCAGTATTTGAGTTAGTTTTTGCCTTATATAAAATGCTGCAGTATTAATAGACACAAAACCAGTTGGATGTAAAAGCAGGGAAAAATGAAGAAGTATCATAAATGAGCAAGGCTTACTCTGAGAGAAAGAAAATCATAGTTAACAGCTCATATGTACATTGATTACTTTATCTCTGTTGAAATGAAAGGTTCAAACAGTACAGTCAGACTGCAATACAGGTGGAGGAGGCATCTGAGAAATTAAGATACATTTCTTTGTAGGTTCATATGTTAAATGAGTAAAGGAATTCTCTGAAATTGTTTGAAGCTTAGAGAAAAATATTTTTGTTGAATGTGAAAAATGTATGTTATAAAACATATGTGTTCTTAAGAAAATTAAAATTTCCATCCAGATGTTCCCCTTAAACTTGAAGTATCTTGAGAACTAACAGAAAGATGACTGCTCTTTTCACACATCAGTGGCCAAACATTTTATGCCTTCAAGTGCTCCCTTTTGTGTTTGTGTCCTGTGTTGTTTAGTTTTCAAGGCATTTGCTTTGTTCCATATCCAGTGCTAGCCCCATATTATTGCTAAGTATAATAAAAGGCATTTCACAAAGAACCATCCAAACTCTTTCTCTTGGAAGCTCAGCATTAACAGTGCTTTCCTCACTCTCTGATTGTTTGTCAGAGTTGATTTTAGCTGTGACTGCATACGTAGGAGTTATGTGCTTCTCTAAATCTACATAAATGTGCAGGGAGAAGAACGTGTGCTTTCTATTTTTGTTCTATTTTGCTACAGTTTATTGAGCACATTGACATCCGTGACGACTTACTGAAAACCCTTTTAGTTATGACTGAATTCTTTGTTTTAAAACCCAAAATCTAACTTCAGATTATGAGATGCTCTGTCACTACCTATAAACCTCAGCCTGAGAGATTCAGAACACTGTGTCTTCCCTAACCTTCTGTGTGGAATTTGCCTTTGTTATTAATACCACAGTGACATTTGGTATTTAAAGTCAGGGAACCACTATATTTAACACAATGTAAAACAAATGCAATGCCAGTATCAGAAACAACACAAAAGGTAGGAAGGAGAACCATGACATGATGTAATCTCTGGTTGTTTAAGTTATACGAAATTTCTATCATTTCATTCTATTGTGGAATGTATGTGGTCAGTCTATTATTTCATATTATTGTGTTATCACTGTGTATTTTTATGTCTTGTGATATTTGGGAAGGAGGTGTTCAATAACTCAGCTTTACAGTGATTGCTCAGGCAGTGTACATTTTTCACAAAGATTTCTGAGCCAGACATGGGGTCTGTTAGACCCTCCTATGACACCAAGGTCAGTGTGGAGGGAGGAGGTGCTCCAGGTGCTGGGGCAGAGATCCCCCTGCAGCCCGTGGTGAAGACCATGGTTAGGCACGGCTTTGGAGATTATTTTAGGAAGTTGTTGAAGAAAAATGGATATATTCGCATGTTTTCTGTGCAAGTTAATGCATTTCATACAGAGTAGGAGCCTCTCACGAGACAGAGGTCATGTTTAAGCTCTTTGTTAGAGAAAGGTTTATTTAACCATTTTGTTTAGCAGACTGTAAGGAACTCCGAGCCCTCTAGTGGTTGGTCACCCTCTGAAATTCTCATTCTAACGCTCTATACACTAATACAATAACCCCCCACCCTTTGTTTTCAGTAGCAGCACGATTTTTGTTGTTTTATTTCTTGAGGATGTTGTTATGACTGCTTTTCTACACATAGGAAATGAAATAGTAAGAACTCACTGTTAATCATGCTGAGGGTTTGGGCTGTTCAGACTGGAGAAGAGAGGACTGCAGGGAGACCTTATAGCACCTTCCTGTACCTAAGGGGGCTACAGGAGAGCTGGAGAGGGACTCTTGACAAGGGCATGGAGTGACAGGACAAGGGAGAATGGCTTTAAACTGACAGAGGCCTGGTTTAGATTAGATCTTGGGAAGAAATTCTATATTGTTGAGGGTGGTGAGGCACTGGCACAGGTTGCCCAGAGAAGCTGTGGATGCCCAATCCCTGGAAGTGTTCAAGGCCAGGTTGGATAGGGCTTGGAGCAACCTGGGACAGTGGAAGGTGTCCCTGCCTGTGGTGGGGAGTTTGAACAAGATTCCACCCGAGCCATTCTCTGATTCTATGAATTGGACTATTTCTATTCCAATGATACATGACACACCTTCATGACACATGATGCTCTTCTACAAGGGAGTTTTACTTTAAACACCAAGAATATGTGCCTGTTTCTGCAAAAGGGATGATGCCCTTGTGGTCACTGAGGGCTTGTCAGGCACCTAGGCACACCAAGCATTTGATAGAACAAATGTTGGGAAAAGGTGTCAATATTTGCAGAAAGGAAGGCAGGAATTGTGTTCTCTCATGTTAGATCTGAAAAAGTGAAATAGGTTTCATAGTTCTCTGATGAGATGGGGTAGGAAGGAACTAGGTCTAAACTGCAGCAGTCACAGGACTGAAATTTAGTGATAAACAACTTGAATTAAGTTTTCTTGAAATATGTAGGGATTGCATTTTTTGGAAAGGAGATGATGTGTAAATATAAGAAGGTTGGGTTTTTTTAGTAGGCCAATATAATGCAATGTTTGAAGGAAACAAGAAAATACCTATCTTATGAAGATTTATTATTTTATCCTATGTTCTTATCTTGGTATGAGATGAATCATGCAGTCAATGGTTCCTTTATTCATCCTACACCAGTGGATGCTTGCTAACAGTTTCCAGTAATAGAATGGGGGAGGCAAGAGTTTTCATTTTTCAGGTCTGTGTTTTCCAGATAGCTCAGCTCCTCTTGGCCTCTTTCACAAACCTTAAAAATATTTACCACAGAGCTCTCTATATTTATCAGGATTCAGGGCTTGTGTACGTGTGAGCATTTTCACAGCTTGGCTGATTGCATTCATCATGCTTCAGCCCTAGGTGCTTTTTTGTTTTTTCCCCTGGCTGATTGCTGGGAAGGTTTCTTCCACAATCCCAACCCTGACACAATCTTTTCTTGCCCGGATGGGGGGTCAGGGCTATGGAACTCAGTGCAGGTGTGTCACCCAGCAGATCATATGGTCACAGTAACAGATTTTTTTGTTAAGAAATTCTGACTAACTGTGAAAAAAGGCAGTTAAATTTTTTTCCTTAAAGCCTTCTTCACTAGAAACAGAGAGGGATAAGCAGAAACTGTAGTGTGGGCACATAGCTCAGGAGCATGTCAATGAAAAAATTATCCAATAAAAGGGGAAAGAAATAACAAAAATACTTATATTCCAGCTTGAAACATTTCAGGTTATTCCTGTTTTTCAGATCCATTTGCTGCTGTTTATAAAGTCCAAAGAGCACAAATGCCCACTAGATAAGCAAAGAAAACTCTAGAGGTTCAGCCACACAAGCAGAATAAGGTACAGTTTTCTCATTAAAAGATTCTTTAAAATGTTCACAATAACCCTATTTCTGTAATGCTGTGAAATTCTGTGATCTGTAAATTACGTAAAGGAATCTAGGATACTTAAAATATACTTAGTATCTATATAAAATCTTCTTTTCTTTGAAAAAACAAAACAAAAAAACCCCAAATCCAAACCAACAGGAATGAAACCTTAAGTCAAGCAGATGAGTGCAATTTAGTATAGTGAACACTTAGCCAAAGTTTGTGTTATCTGTAGGGTGACACACAGTTCTTACACATTCACTATGTGAAACAGTTAAAATGTCACCAGTAGTTGGTATTTTGAGACTATTTCTTTTATAGAGATTGAAGTATATTGGGTTGTAGACATGTAGGCAGTACACCCATGAACTAATGTCACAGAGCAGATGTGTGTGACCTTCTCAGGTGGGGCACCTACCCTTTGATATCACACGGAGACACTGAGTGTGCACCAGTGAACAGACCTCTGCTTCAAGACAGGATTTTCTCCATTGCCATATGTGTCAAACTCCTCTTCTCTAGAGGATTTTTTAAGAGGGAAATTAGGCTAGACTTCTGCATTCTGCAGGTAACCTTTCATCACAAAATCACTTGCTTTTGTAATGGAGAACAAGAATTAAAATTGCACAGCAGGTGGCAGTCCCGGTCCTGCTTGCTTTTAGCCTGGTTTGTACCTGGGAGGAAAAGTCAGCCTTCTGGAACTCTAGTAGGTACCACTATTAAACAGTTGTCCTTTCCTTTCTTGGAAACAGCTGATTTTTAGCAAAGAAATGGAAATTACCTGGGCCACTGGTCGCTGCCATACTACAAAGGCAGAGTGGTTTGGAGGGAGATCACTTGAAAATAAAATCAGTAAAGTATGAGAGCAGCACAACTCACTGGCAATTTGGGATAGAACCCGTGGTGTAGATGTAAGCTGTGTCAATAGAATGTCAAAATAAATGGTAAATCAAATTCTTGGTAATCCTGCTTGAGCACTGCTCCACAGCCACCCTGATACATCTGCCTGTTAGCAGAAGCAAGAGCATCCCACAGTATATTTTTGGATGTTGAATGGCCTGAATAATCTGAAATACTTTGGCTAAACTGCAAGGAGTAGAGCACAGTAGTGTAAAGCTTGAAAAACTGAGGATGTAAAATTCTCTAACAGATCCTGAAATTTAATTCCTGAAATGTAATTCTTCCCTCTCCTCTTCATTCTCCTCTTAATTCTTCCCTCCTTGAACCTTAAAAGGGGAATGTGTTAGGAAAAGGGAGGGGAGAGATTCATATCTTCTTTGTAAATGGGGTAGTTTGCTTTGAAATGTCATGAATGATAATTCTCAGCAATTCCTCTCATCAGCTGCAGTATTTGCACCCTTTCTGTCTCCAGACAGGTGTAAAAACCATGACATTATTATTGAGTATTACACATCCTTGTTCACATCCTTGTCCAATTTCCTCACCTGGCCTATGGGGGAAAAAGCAGGAATCCTTCTGGGAATATATTGATCATTAGATAAAAACTTGACAGCATTTATTTATCATTACTTTGGGTTAATGGCAGGCATTTAAAACTTGATTTGCTAAAACTATTTGTTTATTTGCCTGAATGTGACTTTTCCCATTTGGCTGAGGTATCACCTAACACCCAGGGGAAAGTCTTAGACCCACAGACTTAGGAGGTTATTAGGCTTAGTTGGTATTATTACTGTAGACCTCCTGAGGTATTGAATATGGCTTGCTTATTTTAAACTTTTTAATCCAGTATTAAGAGGAATTGCCATTAAGTTACACCATAGAAAAATAATAAGTCTAAAGTTAAATCTTGTGTGGTTGGTTCAAAACTGTTTAAGCCTCCTGTTCATCACAAATCCTCCAACACTTTTCCTGAACTCCATTATGTTTGTGCCAAAACTTTCTATAGCACATGAGCCAGCCTTGTGCCCAGTGTAGCACCAGAAAAGTCAGTGGGTTCGTACTGGAGATTAATTTCACAATATTTGATAATATTTCAGTCATCTAAGTCACTTCCCTCTTAGTAAGCACAGAGCCTGTGCTGCTGAAGTCAGTGGAAGTTCATTAAATGCCTGATCCAGTTCTCATGGAGTCTGTTTTTTGTGGGAATGTCTGTTCTTGTTCCTTTGCTTTGTGTGATAACTTCCCAGGTTTAATTATGTCTATTTACAAGACAAATTTTGAAATTTTGTGCATGGGGTGTAAAGTCATAGGAATTGCATCGAGGTAGCATTTGCTGGCTTTACTATGTAAAAAAAAAAGTGAAAATTGGAAACAAGCCTCAGAAATTAATGGATAGGTTTAGCATTATATGAATAGCAGAAGTAAAAGGAGGTGCTTGGAAATTAGTAATTTTTGTCTGTAGTGCTTCCCCTGCACTGCAAGTACTCTACATGCTTCAAGTGCTGCTGTAGCACTTTGTAGAGGAGTATAAAAGTATTTAATGTTTGAAATTATTAATATGGGGAAAAGGATGAAACAGTAGTATTGATTATAAATCTAATTTTGTGAGTAAACTTGAACAAGAAGTTGGTGTTTTAGTGTTTTATCATCTGAAATTCCCACCTGAGACATTGGACAAAGCTGCTTTCACAGAATAATTAGAACAGACCCAAGACTGAACTATAAAAACTCTATGAGGAAAGGGTGTTTCACCTTATAAATTTGCTTTTTTGATAAGAATTTGATATTGGATCAAAATTGCAGATACACAGGATTTGCATGTGCAGGGTCACTTGGCAACATGGTTTAGCATGGAAATGGTGAATGATGTTGAATGATCTTTTCTATTAACAGCACCAGTTGTGCAATGAGAGGTCATTCCTATTAAACAGGGAATCCAGCGAAGAAAAAGAACTAGGGATTCAAATCTATTAAAAAAAATGGAAAGCTTCACCAGATGTGCTGTTCAGAGGAGTATTTGTTTACTCTACACAGCAATATTTCAGCCTAAAGGCCTCGTCTCCTGTGGTCAGCCATTTCTGGAAGATTGAATAACACTGAATAAGGACATAGCTTTTAATTCTCTAGTCACTGCAGTGTTGTGTCAAATGCTCAGTATAAAACACACTTTGATAGACAGCAGAGATAAAGAGGGGAAAGAGTGAAACTGTGTTCTATTCTGTGCTTTGCAAGTTTCCATGTTACAGAATTTACTTTTTAATATGAGAAATTTACTCCTAAGAAGGAATAAACTTACTATACCAGCCCAAGACAGATGTAGCTGGTCTTTGGGGAGTTCAGATCTTACCATAGAGTACATTAATCCAGTGTGAAAGCATGTCTCAGAAATATATCTGCTTTGTTTTAAGCAACCCCTTAAATTCTGAGAACTAGCACTGCTCCTCCATTGCATGCTCTGCTCTTGGGTTGTTCAGTTCACTGAGCAACCTCTGCAGGCAGGACTGACCCACACTTGGGCTGGGAGGAGAGGAAAGGTGCTGCTGCTGCACTCCAGTGTCCTGGACTGACACTTGGGCTACTCCCAACCTTTCTCCTGCAGGGTGTTACTGTCAAGGCTGATCAATAATGCCTGAAGGAAAAATAGCCATTCTGCTGTTTGTAGCCTTGATAATGAGGAGGTAAGTGAGGCATCTCATCAGGCCCAGTAATATGGTTGGATGAAGTAATGAAAATAATATTCTAAAACTTGGTAAGACATGGAATTGCTCAGGCTGTTTGTTCAGTGGGTATAATGTACCTTTTGTTACCCTGCCTATTTCTGCACTGCCTTCTCATTTTCTCAAGCTGCTACAAGTCTTTTATGTGAGGATGCTTCTATTGTGTAATAATGCAGGAGTTAAATTATCTAGGTAACATAGGCTAAAGCTGAAACTCCCCAGCATCATCTTTCTTAACTATCATTGTCTGGTAAGAAAATAGGCAGGTAAGGGATACTATTCATCTGGACAAGAAGAAACTGTTATCAGGGTATTTGTCAGCTGTGTGTAACACTGATACCTGGGCAGGCCTGTGGAGCCAGATCCCATGGCAGATATGGGGGGTGTCTGCTTTCGGGCAGTTTTGGGGTCTGAATACAAGAGCAGCAGAGGCAGAGAACACCTCAGAATCCAGTAGTTCCCCTTCCCAACCCAGTGCCTGTGAACTCACTTTCAGAACTCGGCTTCACACGCATTTACTTCTTCTACAACTACTACAACAACTATTTTTGCAAACAATTTGCATATATAGTGTCATGTGAATAAATTAAATAACTGACTCCAAGAATCAACTTCTAATAGAACCAACAGAAACAAAAGCATAGTCCTTAGAAGTATTGTGTAAATGAAGCATATTCTATTAATATTTCTTGCCTGTATGACGTTAATTGTAAACCTGAGGAACAACATGTACCCGTAGGTAGCAGCCACTGATAAGAAAAACTGATTGTGTAAGTAGAATTCTCTTCTGTTTTCATGGCAAAAGGGAAGTCCATGTCACAAGTGTGAGCATTTAAAAGAGTCACAGTTTTGTTACCTTTACCACAGTGTAACAGACTGATTTTCACCTGGACTCTCCATTAAAAGTGCTTTTACTTTACAGATCTGAATGCTGAGTCAAATCCTTGATCTCACAAGCAGCTTTTTAAACTAAGAATTTCAAATATCTTTTTGAAAGACACGGTGTTAAGCAGCACTTCCCATCTTTGTCTGGCATTTCTGTTTCTTTTCATGGGCAGACGTTCTGTGTACCACAAATGTTATGAATGGAAACAGATCAATTTAGATGCAAAGATTTTGACAATGAAGTTACTATGCAAAGGAAATGTTGACTTGTTGACTGGAAAATGCTATTAAGAATGTAGGAACTTGTTACTCTGGCATCTTTGTCCATGTAAGCAAGAGCTTTTATAGACCTAAGTGGACAGGAGAGGTAAAAGTGTATGTGGGGAATGTTTTGTGGGTGACTTCTAAACAATCTGAAAAAGGTGACCAAGAAAAAAGAATCATATTTTTCTTACACTGTTCAGTGTAACATGCAAAATTGCTGAAGGGCTCTGTACCACTACTGCAAACTGTGCATAAATAACACTTCTTGCCTGGAATTTGTGTTCCTTTTTTAATGGTCCACAGTGCTATTGAGGTAACTGTGCTGGGCTGATGGCAAACAGTGCAGTGATCAACCAGCCTCTGAAGAAAGAGGTTGTGCTAGAAAAAACAAGATACAACTGAAAGCTTTGCTGCAAAGGCAGAATTAAAAGAATGTAATTTGAATTCTGTCAAAATCCTGACATTTTTGACAAGCTGGGTAAATGAGCTTCTTATAGGTACACTGTCTAGTAAATCATGACAGAAAGCTGCAAGACTGTCTTGTAAGGACTCCCTTGTAAGTTCAGGAACAGGCTGAGGCAGAACTGCTGGAGCATGTCAGGGCAGATTGGCAGCTTGCTGTAATTGAGACAGGATGTGCAGAGTATTTTAGTACGGGAAGGATACCTACTTGCTTTAAAGCATATACAATACTTCTGTCCTTGGGCTAGAGTTTTGTGTTGAGACTCCATCATTTTACCCTCTGGGCACAGCAATCTCTGAAACAAAAAGAGAGTATATCTGATGAAAGCAGGATTAGTTTGTACTGATTCTTATAGGGATTTACAACCATGGAAACAGATGTTCCAAGAGTCATTTACAGATTGTTTAAAAAAAATCACACAAGGCTGTTCATAATAACAAGATGACTTCATAAGACTTGTATATGTAGATTGCCAATCTATTACCAAATAATTTTCAGAAATTTCTCTTAGATGTAATTTTAAGTGAACGAGTATAGAAAAGAGCTCACAGTTCGTCAGTGTTAAGGACTATTTGTTTTATTTTTCGTTTTAAGAAATGAAATAGCAAAAACCAACAGAAACACACCATTTAATCTTTGTGTAATAGGTGAATTGTTACATAGGAAGCCAGTTACTGTAAAATGAGTAAGTATTCCTTTCTGCACCAAACTGTGGTTTGGGCATGAGATTAGGTCTGTCCTTCATGCAATCTACTGATGCATATTTGCCCCTGAGACTTACAGGAATGATTACAAACAGATAAGCAATAAGTTGAGTCATTCTAACCTTAGCAACAGTGCTTCTCACAATACAAATTTGGAGAATTATGTGCACGTGCAACTGCTCCCTGTGAGAATTATATGCATGGGAACATCACAGAGAATATTGCTTGTACTTCCCTGTTTCACGTACCTTGGAAATGCAGAGGAAGTGGCAGCCAGCCCACAGACACACATGCTTAGGACTCGTGTTATTTTTTGAAATATTGTATTTTTATAAAAATTGAGCTCAGATGAAAAATTGGAACAGAGTTAACATGAAAAAAATTTTTATTTTTTTTTTACTATCTAAATTTAAAAAAATTATTGTGGAAAAAAGTATCGATTAAGAGCTGTCCTTGCTGTTTCTGTCAAGACAATCTTCTGCCATCACATATGTAAATAGAAAAACTATTGAGGTCAAGGTCCTCACTGAATTTTAGTCTTTGCTCTAATGAATTCCCCAAATGGTTTCATACTAAATTAGGGCATCGTATTTAAAATGCTATGATTCCTTTAAAGGAAACTGTAATACCCAAGAGATATTGATGATGAAAGTATGGAACAGACTGGAAGAAGACAATTTTTTAGCCCTAATCTATCCTAATCTAATGGGCTCTTTGTAGTAAGTCTGCCTTGTTGTGGCTGTTAATTGTGGTTGTACATTTTAGACTGGATCTTGTGAAAACTTAAATAAAACATTTCATTTTTTATACCATTTCATTTTATTTCTTTTGAATGTCTCTAGGCAGCACTAGAACATATTTCATTATGTGATAACTACTCAAAGTCTTCTTTGTTCAAAGTTCCCTCTAAAATCCATTTTAAATCTAATTATTGTTTTACTAATTAGACATGTAACTGTTTGCACCAACAAAATTAAATTCAGAGTGCCACATCTTTCCTTAGATTTCTTGTGATATAGATCAAAAATATCTCTGTCAATACTGCTTTCCCTTCTTAAAATGTATATTCTTCAGTCAGGCATTCCTGGTTCCTACTGCATCCTGTTTGGGATCTAATACTCCAAGGCTCTGCTCCGGATGGGGCATTTCAGTTTTGTCATAAATGGTAGAATAAGAGAACACTGCAGGTGCATTCCCCTTTGGCTTTGTGCCACTCTCAGTGCTACTGCCTGTGAGTGCTGGTTTGACCCAAGATCAGTAGATAACCGCTTGGAGAAAAGAATTATGGGGGAAAAAAGGAAACCAGAATTCGTGTGCTCTCATTGCTCGGGTGTCTTGAAGCCTAAGCAGGCAGAATGTTACTGTCAGGCATTACCTCTAGAAAAGAAAGTATCTCTAAACTTGGCACACATCTGAGCAGGTAATGAAGGTGATGTTTTTGCAAAATACAGATGTTATGTGCAAGCAGGTACATGTTGCTGCTTCATGCATGGAATATGGCTTAAACCAATTATGTAATTACATAATGCGAGTATATGTTCAGTGCTTGCAAGCTGCTGTTCATTTTTCTACATAGTGACTCATAGTGAGAAGTCTTATTTGTGTACATCAGGGGAACAAAACTGATTAGAGGATTTCAGTTCAGAACACCTATTAGACTTTGTCTCTACTTCCCCTCTGCTCCCTCCCCCAAGGGCCCAGTATTTTGGCTGGAGATGCAATAAGAGTTTTTTATTCTTTATGTAAAAATATAGAAATTTGTTATTCTTTGACATTTGTTATAAGCAGATTTGCAGATAATATTTGAATCTGGTTTCATGTATAAGTCTAAAGGGGGAGTGGAACTAGCTGAACAAAAACCATCAAAGAACAAAACAAATCATACATTTGGAAGCAGCCCCTTCTCTTAAAATGCCACCCTTTATTCACAGCCATCCTTCAGTTCCCCCTGCTTGAAATTCCTCCTTGGAATGCACTTCTTTGGAGAGATGAGTAATCCTTTGTGACACCAAATGTTTTTGACTGACCGCTACGTTGGTTTTGTTGTGTTTTCTTTTAAAACCAGAGAGTCAGTTTAAAAAGATGTGGAGTGGAAAGAAGTGCGTTAGTCCCAATTGCAGAGTTGAAGTGTAGGTTCAAAGTGCTTCAGCTTTTGCTTTCTTTTTAATGATGTGCTCTAAGTTTATTGAGAAATAGCAGAAATACAACTGAAAACAAAACAAAGGAAAAAGGAACACATTAAAATTTTACCAGCCTGAGACAAAACTCAGGCAACTTTTCTGGGGGAGTCCTTGCTCCAAAATGACCAAGTTTGTGTACAAAGTTTGTTTTCTGTTGTTTTGATTCTAGCTGTACACTCTGTGAAGAAACAGGGTTGTATTTAAGAAACAGCTGATTTCACCAGCCACTGCTCCTAATATAAATAAACAATTCACAAGGTTCCATATATTGATTTACTACTTAGATTAGAAGTGCTAACATTATGCAATCCCTTTGCTGATATCGGGAATGAGGTGAGAAGCTGTTGACTCTCTCTAACCTTGTGCTGAATCGTGGGTGAAAACCAGAGACTTTCTAGACCTTGGCTTCGGTCTCTCCTCAACATACCTTTCTCTTCTTTTTGACTTCTGTGATAAGGATGGCAATTAGCATCAGTACAGAATGATTTCACTGTCTGGGAAGTGCTGTTGTACTCATCACATCCCACAGAGGTCATTGCTGAATGTTTCTTACTGGAAAAATACAAAGCAGTTGCAACACGGGAGAAAATGAGAATCCTTTCAGTCAGATTTGGTTTTAAAGATACCATGATTTATTGTTATATAAAGGCTGTTTTAATTTTTGTTTGAAGACTCCTCCAAAATGTTTGCAAAGACATTTCATATGTCTTATAGTGAATGTCAGCTTCCTGACCATAGGCTTATCTTAGCTTGCTGTTTTGAAGCCTTTGGAAGTATCACACTTATCCTCAAAGTGTTATTAATTGACCATAGATTTATTTTTAAAAAGAGCAAATGTTTCTGCTTTGCTTTCAAAAGAGAATGTTTGGAGGCTTTCAAAGAACTGGTTTAAATGTAAATATTTCTTATGACAAACAAAAGAGCAACTTCTACATCAGTAAATCCTATGTAATTCAAGTGGGCATTTGCATACCTGTAGTTGCAGAAAAGGTTTCCCATGGTGATGTTTCTAAAGCCTCCACAGAACAAGGTATATTTGACTCTTCACCTGGACACCCTGTCTGTAGTAAGTTTAATTTTAGGACTCATTATTCTAATGATAATGTGACAAGTTATACTTTCACCTCAGATTGTAATTAACCAAAATTTGTTTACAACTTTGCTGAGATTATTAGTTTGACCTGGATGTTCATCCTTCTGAAACAGACAAAGCATTTTTTTGAGCATCCCTGACAGCACCACTGAACCTGGATGTCAGTCAGTGGTGCCTGGCCTGGGGACATGATGGACAAACCCTGCAGGCATCGGTGTTCCCCACTGAGCTTCTTGCTATGGCACAGCTTGTTCAGGGCCAAGAAGAGATTGATGAGGAGGTCCTATGGCTTGGTGAGGTCTCCAATAAGGAGGGCATAAAGGGAGAGGTGAGGGGAGAGTTCTACTCAGCAGAAGTGCACAACCTGGAGCACTTGAAATCCATGTGGGAGCAAGGACACACAGTCTGCGGTAAAGAGATGGAAGCTCCAACTTAAATCTATTGGAGGCACTGTGAAACTGCACCTGGAAAACATGAGATATGTCAGCCTAGAAGAGAGATAAATGAGGTAGTAGTGCAAAGAATGTGTGTTACAAATCTGTAAAACGAGGAGTGGCATGGAGACAGCTCAGAGAGAATAATAATTCATGGTTAATGAATGCAAAAGTCAAGGGACATCATATGGAAATACCAGACAGAAAGCACAGAACATACAGAAGTGATTTCCAGCCAGCATGAAGTTCCTGTGGAACTACATCAAGCCATAGATGCTGGAAGCTTATATGGATTAAGAAAGCAATTGTATTTTTCTTCCATTGTCTATCAAGAGCAGAAATAGGCTACATCCAGCTCAAGGTCTCTGAGCTGCAGCAGCCCTTATCTCCCAGGGGTTGGCCAGACACCATCAGAAACAGCATCGTGTTCTAACTCAGGCATTGATCTGACCCATTGTGGCCTCTCCAGTGCTCCAGCTGGCTTAGGCACAAGACATGCTTCCTCACACACTAGCCAGATGCATCATGGTAAATCTGAGCTCAATTAATTCAAAACTTAAGACTATAGGAAGTACAAAATAGTTGGAACAAATTACAAATAGTTTTTCTTACCCATTTACTGTTTAAGAGAAAGATTTAGAAAATAGGCTCATGTGTCAGTGTTTTAGTTGAAAAAAAAATTGTGGCAAGTTGGTTTCCCAACCTTTCCAAAGTATTTTGGAAGTTTAGATCAAAAAAGTATTTAGTCTGCATGAAATAGATATGCCTTTGGGCATCTTGTGCAATCCAGGTCCTCTCATTAGTGATGATTCGACATTAAGCAAAGCAATGAGGTTTGAAACAAATTAGAACAAAGTGAGAGTATAACACTGCCCCAAGTGTCATATAGTCCAAGCAGAGCAAAACCCACACAGTGATTCAGCTCAGCCTCCGTCCGAGGAAGTGATGTGCTTTTGGCTTCTCCAAGAATGAGAATTATTAAATACAACATCGACATTGCATGTGCAGTTGTTGCCAGAACATTTTAGCATCCTACAAGGTGTTGTCTTTTATGGGAGCAAACTCCTGTTACCAATTATAGCAATGGCTTGTTTGCTAATTTTGCTTTTTCACACTTTGTCCCAGTCCATATGGGGCGGGGGAGGATAGTGCTGGACTTCTGCTTGGCATAGATGGAGCATGGAATGTTTCCTCTTCCTTTACATGTTATTAAGAAGTGGTATTGTCAAAAGCAAGTTATTTTGTGCCAGTTCTCTTCTGAAGAAGCCTCAGACTCCAAAACATGAAAAGCCATCTGGCAAACTCTTGCATGAATCATGGGGATATTTGTAGCCTCTGGCTTTTTGAACCGCACTGTGAGTAATCCCAGTTGCTCTCGTCAGCGCTGCCACTTAAACCCATTTCTTGTGTTCTGAACAAAGACCAAGGGGGCCTCTGCCTCGGCTTTGGTGGTCTCCAGTTTGTCAGGAGACAAAACTGGGATACAAACCTCTGAGCTGTTTGTTCCAGCCTGAACGATCCGGACCGGCGGCCTTGCTGCTCCAGGCTGGATCCCGCTCGGGAGCGCAGGGGCTGTGCCCGGGGCTCTGGGTGAGGGCGGGGGTTGGTTCTGCCACGTGCCCGTAGGCCCGAGTGCCCCTCGGCTCTGGGAGCTTTACACCGCACCAACAGGCCCCGCAGCGGCTCAGGGCCACCGGGCTGTGCCCGCGGCCTGGTGTCCGTGACACCCCCTCCACCCGCCTGCGAACCGGGGACGCCCCGGGACATCTCCGGAGCGCCGACCAGGGCCGGGGCCCCGCGACCCCCGCCCGGCGAGGCCCAGCCCGGCCGCCCCCGCCCCTTCCCCGCGCGTCACGGCGGCGGCGGGTGGATTGGGCGGCACTGGCGGCGGCGAGCGGGGCTCGCTCCTCCCCCGCGCCCTCAGCCATTTTAGCAGCCGGTACCGCCGCCGGTACCGCCGCGATCTCCGCCGGCAGCGCCGGGCGCGGTGAGTGTGGGACGGCCGGGGGAGGGACGGGACGGACCGGGCCGGGGCAGAGCAGCTCCGGTGCGGTCCCCTCGCTCTGCCCCTCGGCAGCATCTGGGCGCGGCGAGGGGCGGGAGGGTCGCCTCGCGCATGAGGACGGGCGAGGGGCGGGAGGGTCTCCCCGAGCACGGGGAAGGGGATGCGGGGCTGGCGCTGCCCCCGGGCCGGGTGGGCCCACGGGGGCTCCCGGCGGGGCGGAGGCGGCCGGGTCAGCCGGGAGGGAGCGGAGGTTACCCGGGGTCAGGTCCCTCCCTGCGGCCGCGGCTCCCGGGGGCCGGGCCGGGAGGATGTGCCGGGGCTCGGCGCCCCGGTCCGGGCGGGCAGGAGCGGCCCCGGCCGCTGCTCGGAGCAGGTGCTGGCCCCAAAAGGCCGCCTGGAGGTGCCGAGCGGGGGTCGGGCCGGCGGCCCCGGCTGAACCCGGGCGGGAGCGCCGCTGCCCGCGCCAGCGCAGCCTCGGGCCGGGGCTCCGCTCGGGGCTCCCCCGCAGCTCCGGCGCCTCCCGCGGTTCTCCATCCCCTCCTCAGGGGCCGAGCGCGGTCGCTCCCGCCGTCGGCCGGACCCGCTGCCGCCGCTCCCGTCCCTCCGTCCCTCGGCGCCGGGCGGGAGCCGCATCCCTGGCCGCTGCCGAGGCCTTCCCGGGGCCCTGCCCGGTGCCCCGGCGGGGCTCTCGCCCCCCCCGAGCCCCCCGCCCCCGCCGGGATGCAGAGGAGGAGCTGGGCTCGGGAGATGGGCTGATGCTGATCAGGAGAGGTGATTGCACCGCTCAGCGCATGCTTCTCTGGGCCACGTCACGGGAGCACCTGTTAAAGGAGAGCAAGAAACGGGATGAATATTTCTACCGTCCTGTTCCTCTGTGATAAATTTTGCTTTTTGGTGTTCTACAGCATCCACTCTGTGCATTTTTGAAGATTATTTGGGAAACGAGTGCATGTGCACTGCCCAACACTCCTGCCTCGGCTGCACAGACCTCTGCTGATCCAGTGATGCTGTTTGCCCAGTAATAATTTTAGCATATAGCATAGCATATAGCTTATAACTTTTGGGAAAACAAAAACTAAATATGAAAAATTAAGTTATGTTAGGAAAAAATAGTTCAGTGAGGATGCTCAGTAAATATAGATGGAGGTTACAGAGAAATTTGGTGTCAGTTAAGGATTGCTTTATATAAAGTAAATGGAGAGCTGTAGTCCCTGAGGGTGGTAAAAGGATTGTCAGGGTAAGGGTAATGTCTATCCTTACTTGTTTGCTCTTTTCATCTTGGACTGTTGCAGCATAAAAATAAGAATATGACATGCTTTGTCATTTACTGTTGTAGACAAACTTGCAATTGTGGTCTTGCCAATTTCAAGGGCAAAAATTAGCAAATAAAGCTACAGACGGGCCATAGAAACATATGATTTTTTTTTCCCTTTAGATTCTACTGTTTGATTCTTTATGATTTGGCATCTCAGACTAACTGCAACAATTAAAGCCATCTTTTTTTTTTCCTGAAGATGTGAAAATCTTAAGTTTTAAACAAATAAATCTCCAAAACAATTTTTTTCTCCCAAATAAGAGACAGTTAGCAAAGTTTGGTTTCATGCTACTTTTTTCTTCTGCTTTTTGTGCATGCATACAAAAATCTGTATTTCAACACAGTTCTACAGAAGCCTTAAATATTTCCACATAAAAGTTATTTTGGAAAATATTTAATGCATTTCTAACATAGCTTTCATTTCTTTGTATTTATCAGTTCCCCTTCGTTGTTGTCTTAAACTACAGAACTGTATGAACTTAAAACAGACAATGTGCCCCCAGGAACCCTCCTGTGGTGGGGTTTTCATGAGGTCTTCACTATTTGGGTGTTTGCGTCTCATGCCAACTTTACTCATGTATGACCTTTAACGCTCTCTGGAACATACACTGCAAGTCTGCTGATTGAATAATCCAACAGCAGCAGCTGTAAATTTGCAGCATAATTAGAGTTCAACAGATGACACCTTTTCCTATAGTAAGGGTTATACTTCAGCCCTTTTATAACACTAGAGAAAACACTCTGGAGCCAATCACTAAAGCAAGGCACTGCATACAGATATATGCCAAGATATCTGTGAAGATATATATCTAGTAAAATAGATACAGCCTCTTGTAAATGAAGTTAATATTAAAATTAAATACCAAACAGTAGCCTGAGCCAAGTAAACATGCAAAATCTATTGAAGTTAATGATAAATAGAGTTAGGTAGTTAACTTGACAAATGAATGAGGGCTTGTTTATAAGAAAGCTCTTCTGAATAAGGCATTGCTTAAGCTAAAAAACATTTGGAGTTAATCATTAAGGGAAATCTTCATTGTGTACTCCACTAAGCATGTGGTCACTGTGTTGCAGGACATTTGTTTTCTCAGGAGAGAAGGAAGTTGCATGGAAGGAGGAAAGCAATTTCCTGAGAAACAAAATTTACAGTTTTGTTCTGTCTGTTCATAGTTTGGAATGCTATTTAGATGGTGCAATGTCTTCCACCTTTTTTGTGGAAGGCATATCTCAAAAGCTGACCACACTTTGATTTTCCTGCGTTATAGAGCAGCTGCAAAGTGACTGCTTTGGTTCATCTTTGTTCCTAAGTTGCCTCTTGTCCTCCCTGTGACTGGGGTTGCTCTCCTTCACGTTTCCATTTGGAATAGAGTAGCTGTATGGAAGGGAAAGCTTAAGAGAGTATTTCTCCTCTGCTGGTAGAGCTATGCTTTACAGTGGATAGGAATTATTAGTACTTTGCTTTTGTTTCCTTGGTTTTTTGGTTGGGGGTGGGGAGGGAAATTAGGAGTGCCCGTAATCTGCTGACAGTCCTAGAAACTGCGTGTTTCCTCAAAATGTTGAACTCTGCAGACAGGCACATACGAAGGAAAGCTGAACACAGCACTGGTGATTCCTTCTGCGGACACTCGCTCAGAGTAACTTATTCTACGCTGAAAGTAAAACACATGCTGGGACTGGTGTGGCAGGTTTCTGTCATGGTCTGTGGTGGCCATGGAGCCTGACAGCACCAGGGCCCTTTCTTAGACTGCTCTTTGTGGTCTGAGTGGTGGATGGGAGGACCTTGCCTTAATCCTGGATATGCTGGAGCTGTGAGTTGTTTTCGCTTGTTTTATATGGACGCAAACTAAAAGACGCTGTATGGAAAAAGGCTTGGCCAGTGGCCAGAATTGTCTGGGAGCTGTGGCTTCAGTTTCCTTCTCTGCAGAAGGTACCTAGTGGGACCTGCATTGAGCTCAACAGAAACAGTTGGACAGAAATTAAACTACAGCAGGTCTGCTTTCCCTGCCCTGCTTCTTCTCAGGGCTATCAGTTCCTAATACCTGATACTTCATGTAAAGTACACTCGTAATCAAGATACAGCTTTGGTCATGTGCCAGATGTGCATAACACTATTTACCTGACCAAGTGCGTGATACAGAGGTTAGGAATGAATGGTGGGGGTGGAAATTTCTCGTGCTGTTGTTGTTGCCCTAGATAGGAAGCCTGTCTGCTGTTGGGGTTACTGTGCTGCTGCTGACCTGTGCTGCCACGGCCCAGAGTAACGTCTGAGTAAGGACCGAACTGGGGGCTGGCTTCAACTTCATCTTCTTTCTTACTGTGAGTGAGGTGAGACATGGGAACAGGTTGCCCAGGGAGGTTGTGGATGCCCCACGTCCTGGCAGAGTTCAGAGCCAGGTTGGATAAGGCCTTGAGCCAGCCTGGTCTAGTGGAAGGTGTCCCTGCCCATGGCAGGGGCGTTGGGATGAGATAATCTTTGGGGTCGGTTCCAACCCCTTCAGTTTCTATGTTTCTGCAGAGGTTCGATATGAGGTGTGTTCAGTGTGGGTGTGAGGCGCGTTGGTAAAATTGGCTGGAGAGTTATTTGTCTCCCAAATATAGCAGTTAGTTATATCCCAAATATAGCAGAAAACTCAGAGGCACGTTGAGCCATTTTTCAGTAAGGAAATAAATAGCACAGGCAATCTGGGGAAGTGGAGGGGAAGAACAAGCAAGGAAAGGTGATTGTGGGCATTGGACTGGGAGGGGTGGGAAGTGTTTTCCTTCAGCCAACATGTTGCCAGATTGTCAGTTTGTATAATGGATGATTTTTAAAGCTTGTGTATGTGAGTTGCTTAGAATGGAAGTGAGGTTGGAGCTGCCGCTTCAAAAAGTTGGTGTGCATTTTATTTGCTTTGCTTTTGGATTAACAGCTGTGTAATGTGAAGGATGTGAGGAATTATTTCCCTCTTTCTTTGCTTCAGATAGAACTAAGCACATGGACTTGCCACTGAAATCAAAGAGTACTTTTCACCTCAGTAAAGTGGTTTTAAGGAATCCTAGATATTGAATTTTATCTATTTATTTATTTAAATTTTTGCATGGGTTTTATAGTACAGTTAATACCAAATCACTGGATATTGTACATCTGGGAGTTTGCTGGGCTTCAAGGTGAAATATCTTTATCTCCAAGGTAGAGATAAAGTGATCCACTAATTATCACAGATTTAAGAGTCTCGGATTTAAAGTGATCCCAGGTAGATCCTGAGTTATCACTTTAAGTCCGAGACTCTTAAATCTGTTATACTTGAATACCACTGTTGTTCAGTGAGGACAAAACTAATGAACTAGGACTTCCTTCAATGTACATTGCTGTGACTGTTGATTTCCTAGAGTATGTTACTGTTTCATCAGTAGAGCATCTTTTTTTAAAAGCATCCTTGCTACTTGCCTATTAGGCAGTAGATTTATATTTCTTTTAAAGTTCTTATTATAAATTCATTGGTCTGGCAATGGCAACTGTTAAGTGTCAAAACCCAGAGCAGAATACCTGTATGCACATCTGTTTTACTTTAAACTGTGTGATGATGCTGCAGCTCATCTCCTGATTTTTGCTGATCACTTCTAATTCCCATATTTCCAAGCACTGATAATCAGGAATGTTCTGTAGCATAGGTGTATAATGGCACTTAGAATAATAATGTATATATTGATTTTTAAAAAAAAAAACTAGGTATGCTTGAAAGCATGTGAAATTAGAAACAAGTTGACATGGCAAGGACAGGCTTAAAATAGCACATTACATCCCAGTACTTGTTCTCTCACAGCTTATACTAATTAAAGAGATGTTTAAATTATCATTTGAATAACACTGAAGTAGTGTTCTGTTTGAACTCTCCTTTACTAGAGAAAATAAGATTGTAAGTGAGCAATACCAAGACAGTTACAGAAATGCTTGTGTACAATTTCTTTTTAAAAAATTATTTAAACTTACTATAAGTGAATATTTTTCAGGTCATCTGTTAATGACACATTTAGCCTACCCGTTGTACTTTTGCTGTAGTATAAGCATGGCCAACATGTTGAAGTTTTCTTAACATCTAGCTAATGGTTATGTTTTGCAAAAGTACTTGTTAGGTCTGTAGAGCAGACCTGGTTTTTGTTTGTTTCTTTTTAAGCTATTTTACAATACAGTTCAATCCATTTTAAAGTTAAAGTAGTATTAGTACAGTGTGCTCTGATCCTTGTTCCCCTTAGCAATGTGCTTCACTGAACTGTGTACCATTTTAAATTTAAATTACACTAAATACATTCTAGGAGACACAGCAGTAGATTGAAGTGACATGAAAGGATGGTTGTTTTGTTTCCTGAGCCGCTGTTCTGCACAGTGCAGGCCCCAAGATGTGCATCCTGCCCTGCACCTTCACTGAGGTTTTCCTCTGTACGTGCGCTGACTCCGTGTCAGCAGTTTGGTATCTGGTTTATGATGCTGCTTGTTTGTGTGTTTGCTGTGTAACTTTGGAGAAGTAATAGTGGCTCTAGCTGAGATTCCTACTGAGTGCTGTTCTTCCATGGAAAATTCAGGCCTCAGGAGAGTGCCATGGGTGCAATTGGGCTCTGGCAGTGTCAGTAGTGCCCACTATGCAGCCGTGTGGGGTTTGACATCACAGGGGTTGGGTTACTGGGGACTGAGAGCTCAAACACCTTCATTTCCTTGATGAAATTTTGACCTTTAAATGACACAACTGAAAACAAATGTCAAGCATCCCCGTGCTGCTGCTTGTTTCACGATGTATTTCCTTCCATCCCCAAACAGTTGGATTTTCAGCCTCTGCCCACCAGGCCTTTGGCATTGCTGTAACTGATGCACCCCTTGTACATCACCTACACTGCTCACTGTCAGGGATGGAGGGTAGCCCATAAAACAGCTGTATAACTGTAAGTGACCCTTAGGCCCTTTTAAGGGCCTTGTTTGCACAAATCTCACTCACAGATCAAGAAAAATATTAGCATAGAGAGGAACTGAATAAATTATAATGTTAAGTATGGGATACCACAAAGAAAAATTCTGTACCATGTTGGTAGTTATAAGCACATTTGTTTTGTATTTCCCAGTTCAGTTTCTTGGAAAAGAAATATAAAGCAAATAAATGATTTCTACAGAGCACACGTGTGCCCTGAGGCACCTCTTCCACAGCTGCCAGAGGATCTTTCTGTAGCACAGTAAGAACAGCCTTAACACTTGTGTTAGGTTTGCTTTATCTGTCTGCCGGTGCAAGTGAATTTTTCTTACTATCCCTCAGTTGCACAAAGGCTTTTACAGAGAGAAACACTGCCATGCTGATATATCTGATAGGTTTTCCTGTGAATATTTTCCAGCATGGCCACGTCTTGCTGTGGAACCCAAAGGCCCCCAGGTTTGAAGGGGCTGACGCTGTGCCTGGTGCAGGCAGGTCCCACCACAAGCCTGCTGTAGGCATTGGAGAGAGCCTGATGTTCTTCATTCCATCATCTCTGCTCTCCACAGCATCCACTGGATGGACACACTTGTTGATTTCTGTCCTTGCATTTTTTATATTGGGTGCTCTGCTGTAACATAAGAGCTATACTTCTTGGTTTAGGATAAGATGTACTGATGAACCTGAAATTCAGTGGTCTTTTAAGAGAAACCTGAAGTTGTGCTGTGTTTCTGGAGACTGAGCGGCCAAGTTGCTCATTCTACATCCAGCTTACTCAGCTCAATAGCAAGCTTCAGATACCACAGTGTTTGCTAAAACAAGAACTTTCTCAAAATAAATAAATTTTTGCTTCATGTAGTGGCTACAAGTCTGATTAAAGATTTCAAAATTTACAAAACAGTAACTTACTTATTATGTGTGTTTCTGTGCTCTAGGAGCCACCTGTACAACTTAAACCAAAAAGCACACCAAGATGTGTTTAGAGAAACATTAGACTGCAAATAAGGAGTAGTGTCTGTGACATACGAAGCACACTCACTGTCCCGTTAGGCAGGTACTGCAGAGTGTTTGATCTGACTCCTCAGTGTTGCAGTTCACTGTTTTATTGCACATGTTTGGGGCAGGTGGCACACAGGGCAGAATGAGTCTTTGCATATTTAAATGAGTGCTGACATCAGTGTCCTGTTGGGTGTGTTGGGCTGAAGGGAGCTGGGTACGACTACATGGAGCTTGTGTTGTCCTTCCCAGTAAGAGGATGCAAGTATCTTGGTGGAAAAAAAAAATCAAAGCAAATTGATGTAACTGGTCAGATTTACTGGAACACTTCACCTTGCCCAAGCAATCCAGGGGGTGCTTTGCTGTTTCCTCTCCAGTAGTCACACACGCAATAGTTTTTGAAGAGATTATATTAAGTTCAGTTTACCTAAAGGACTTGATAAGTAGAATACACAGTGAGTCATTCTTATTAAATGTTTTGTCTTGGAAGCTAGAGGAGTCGAGCAGCCCGTGGAATGGCACTACTTCAAATATGCTGGTTAAGTTTGAGGAGCTGGAAGCTGCGTATCGTGACACGCTGAGTGTTGGCTCACAGCAAAACCCCAAAAATTTATGAATGAGGGCATTTGTTTGATAGCTTAAGATGACAACTTGGCAGCCAGCTGCTGTTTCCTGTACCGTAGAGCCACTTTGGATTAGGAAGATTACTAATTCCTGACCTCCCACAAATAATAAATTATTCCTATTAAAGTGTTTTGGAATGTATAAAATGAATCTGCAGTAAAATTTTAATAAGTGGTTGGGAATGGAGGAGTGGGTGGTGGGTTTTTATTTGAGTGTTTTTTGGTGTTTAGTTTTTTGGTTTTTTTCTTTCAATAAAGATAAAAAGGGCGAGTTTTCATGCTATAGCTTCTGGTTGCCTTTTTTCCCTAATGCACTTCCATGGACACACTAAGCTTGTAAAGGCTGGGGCAGCAACAAAACGCTGGAGGCTACTTTGTTCACCAGTAGCTCATTTTCTGTGTGTAGCTCTAATTTAAGGCTTGTTTAAAGTTCTTACAAAGCTACAGTGTAAAGGTGCAAATAATTCTGCGTCACCGAAACTAAACCAAGGTGATGCTGCCACTCTCACAGTGCTGCTTGTGTGGAGCTGTGTCACACAGCCCGTGCAACTCAAAGGTTATGTATAACTGGGTGCCTGCAAAATCTGCAGCCCAAAGGAACAGCCAAAGTTCCAAAAGTCCAGCTGGGATCACCACAGTCCAGATCTGGACTGAGTTAGCTTCCATGAACCTAAACTTGACTCAGACAGAGAACCAGCAGGCTTCTTGCACTGTATTCACTTCTCTTTTGGAGTCTGTTATGCTGAGGTCACGTTTGTGTCAATTCAACAAAGTAATTTGCTAAAGTTGTGTTGTATCTTAAAACTTGCTTCAAGTACTAACCTCTCTAGCCTCTTTTCTGTTCCTAGTACAGTAGTTTTCGTTTTGGTCTTCTTTCACAACAAAACCCCATATAGTTAAAGAATTGCAATACTGTATAGGTAAAGTGTAGTTTTATAACAGTATTTTCCATAGCTTTGAATGTTATGTAGAAGAGTTGAGACAGTAATTCTGCAGGTAGTGGTAATATCTAATAACAGCAAAGTGATACAGCAATAGAAAGGAAAAATGAAAGAGAAAGAAGAGATCCTGGTTTATGGGGTGTGTTATCTTTTTGCACCATATGTAGAAGTAGGAAGGATGGAATAGTTTCTGTCTGCCCGTAGTAGCCCATTAGTTTGTCATTTTGCACATTACTTTCCATGAAGAGAGCTGTATGTACTTCTGATTCATACCGTGTATTTGCACTGGGTAATTTAATACTGAACTTGATAGCCTTGTTTTTGTGCCTTTGTTTGCTAGATGTGTTTAATTTTCATTATGAAAATGGATAATCTGTTTATTTCATAAGCATGGAAATGCTTTTGTATTTTTATGAGCTCCACTGTTTGAACTTGGTCAAAAGTGCTTTCATTATGAAATGTATCACCACAGGGAAGAGGAACAACTGGAAAGTGAAACTAAGCTTGCTGTGTTTAAATAAAAAGCAGGCTGAGAACATGGAGCTGGAACAGGGATCAGAGCAAGGTTGTGCCTTAGAAGACTCTGGAGAGCATCCTGTTTGTGTGAGTGTTCTACTTTTTGCCATTCTGGCATTGTCACTTCTCCATCTGGCTGGTCTGTTGTTCTTGCATGTCTTTAAGCACCTGTGCAGTGACCATTATGGCTCCATGGACTTGGCTGAGGAAGAGAGTGTGTGATAAACAGCCTGGGAGTTTGTCTGACAAAACTGAAGATAAAAACTGGTTCTGTCCTTGAGCTGAGTGCAGGTTATTTGAATGCTCAAAGACAGTCTGATGAATGATAATCACATACACAGAATGGTCAGAAGTAAGTGTAAGCCTCTGTCCAGATCACGTTACCACACCAGCTGTTTCCCTACCTTTGTGATTCATGGTCTGTGCCCAAACACTGGCAAAGGTAAAGGAGAGGATGTTCTATTCCCTGAAAGGTCATAGTAGATAAGATTTCTGTTTCCTCTAAGGTAATTCATTGGTGTTCCTCAGACAGAACAAACAGTTTAATAAAGTTGTTACATATTACCTCTTAGTTTATAACTTTCCTTATTTAGCTGAAAATGAGAAATATTTTTGTAATGTGGATAGCATTAAGTAGATTTATCTTTCAGAACATTAAGCTTTGAATACTGGGTTGCAAAAGCTTTAAACTTGAGGCTCTAAAGCAGCTTTAACCTAGAGTACACTTCAAAACTTTTTGTCAGGCACAGTGTTTGGCAGCATGTTACATCATTCAAACACCTGAAGGCACTCAGAACATGGAGTTTAGGTGAAAACTGAAAATGGTAATGTAACGAGTTTCTAGTGGTATCCCATGACCTAAAGTAGAGCACCTGAACAGCCTGTTCCATGTTTGCAAGGAGCAGGTAGTGTTTTGCATTTATACAAATGACACCAACAACCAACAGGTGACAAAGCTCTTATTACCAAGCCAGGGAAAGTTTGGGTTGAGTGGTCTGTTTAGGTATGTTTGTAACTTAAGAGTGTGTAGAGTTTTCACTATTTAATGTTTTTCTTTTCTAGATTTTTCATGAGTTTGCTGACCTGCTTACCTAGAAACATTTGAATTGCAGTTGTGTTCAAGGCACAGTGACATGTTTGTGTTCTAGCAAGCAGTAAGATTGACAATAACTAGGGAGTGGGCACTTAAATAACCCTTACTCAAACCTTGCAATAGGAACTTTGTCCTCCCGTCACTGTAATGATCAGTCCAAATACTGACAGACTTGAAGTGTGTATTTTTAAGTTGAATTAAAAAATTTTTTGACAACACTAGCTTTTTGAGTATCACTGCATTTATTAATAAACTCAATTATTATTTTCTTTATTACTAACCATGAATTGTTGTGATACACAGTGTCATACTAAAGATTTTTCTGTCCCCTTTTTCAGAACAAAACGTTCCTAAAAATAAGTTGAAAGAATGGTCAACAGCGTCAGCTTCCTCTTCAGGCTTCCTTCAAAATTTAGGGCTGAGACCACTTTACTGTCTGTTTAGTCTAGTGTTGCAGGAACAGTTCGTTCTTCTACCGTTGCTACTGTGACTCCTGCTTTACTCATATTAAAAGTGATTTAGTTATCTAAATATGTCATGCCATCGGGCCCCTTCAGTTTTTATGTTTTGGACCATAGAGATTTGAACAAATCCTTTTCAGGAAGCTCTGTGGCTGTGCTAGTGCCCAGCTGTCTTGAGGAAGGATGTTTTGCTGAGGGGTAGGACATGTACACAGGCATGATCATGATAATGTGGCTCTGCAGCTCCTTGGCCAGAGCCAGCTTCCAGCTCAGGCTTGGAGCACCTGATCCTGGACAAGTTTGTCCTCTGCAGCTTTGCAAAAGCTACTTGGTTGTTTTGGACTGAGAACATCAAATGGTTCTGTCCCTGAAAATGTACACCTTAAAAAAAACACTTTTGTGTCTGTAAATAAGAAGTGCAGTAAATGTGCCTTCCTGGGTATTGGGGGGTGGTAAAGTTCAAAACCTCGCTGGTTAAAACTGCCTCAGAGGTAGTTTTTTTTCTCCATTTTTTTAAAACTTCTTGAAGAACTGTGCTAGTTTCTGCCTTGCTCTGCTTAGTATGAATGTTTATGTTCAGACTACTTTTGAACAAAATAGTTTTGAGAGCTGTGAAATCTAAAAATTTAAATGTGCACTTTGCCTTATAGGAGAAAATGTAACATTTGTTTGGTCACCTCACTTCTTTGAAGTGCAGATAAAATCAAAGAGCTGTTATGATGTAGTAAATAGTGAGATTGCCTTCTCTGATAGAAAATGCCAAGTAACTTACCCTAAAGATATCTCAGACTATCCTAAAGCAAATGAAAGTGTCAGAAAGCAAGTTCGCTCACAAAAAGTTTAAAGGCAAGTCAGCAAAAAGTTGCAGTACAAATTCCTGTCTTAGATAAGTTACTACTGGGGAATTCCACATGTGGATCCAGAGAGGATAGATATCTAGAAATGAATCTAGGTATGTTTGGCTAAGAAGTGATGGGGTAGGTTCAACATGAACCAAGCAATAGACTGTGCTAAAGTTTTGTGTTAAGACTACAGTAAAATTCAGTTCCTGTAAGATACAAAAAACATCATCACTCTTTCACTGGAAGATACTGTGATTGTGCAAAGGATTAAACTCTGCCTGCTCCCCATGCTCCTCATGTTTATTGACCCTCAGAGCATGTTTATTGCCCAATGAAAATGAAAAATAGAGATGACTAATGCTTGAAATTTCAGGGGCCACCATCTCAAATGACCATGGGTGGGGACAGTTTTCTTAAACTTGTGTTTTTGAAGTGCACAGCTGATCATCTGTATATCAGAACATCTGCAAGGAGAGAATTTCTGCAAATTGCAAAGAAGAGAGCCTAATTTTCTAATTTATTTTTTTTTCTTAGTCACAAAAAAAAGGGGGGGGGAATTTGCATTTGAGTGTGAGCTGCTAAGAGAAAAGAGAAAGTGTATTTCCCATCTCTGGTGTTCCTCTTGTTGACTGCCCCCACAGAATTTTGAAAAGCTCATAAAAACCTTAGAAAAATCTCTCCCAGCCCCCAAAACACTTTTAGTAGGCAGAAGTCTGCTAATGCAGTACATGAGGAGGAACATTTACTCTCCCCCTTCCCTTTTTAAGTATGTAAATAATTTCACTACCTAAATTACGACCCGTGTCTGAGAACAAAGCGACTTAATGCCAAGAATGAGACATGATGGAGTTTCTCAAAAGCAATAAAGGTAAATGTAAAAATGGTGGCAGAATTTCTTGTCAAAAGCTGAAAACTGAGGAACGAGTCAGGTTCTCTGAAGGAATATGGAATGTTGTTTAGAGCTTCAGCCTGTTACATTGCACAACAGCCACTGTTGAGAACACATTTAAAGAGAAGTTCATAACCAGGGGAACTGCAGCGAAAGGAGAAGCTGCTGTGGCTCTTTCTGTGCCTGCAGAACACGGATTAACGCTCAGGACTCTCAGTGGAGGATTAGGATGATCCCTGTCATTACACTGCCTGCTTCCCTGCCAGACTGTACTTGAGCTCATGCACTTTAACATTTGACTGTTTGAATTACTCCTTTCACAGAAAGGTTAATACAGAGCAATGCTGCTAGACTTCAGGAAATTTATAAAGAGAGGAAGTGGCTTTTGGTGACTGGCGGTCGTGTTCGTGTTTCTAAGATTTGGTCAGATAAATCTATTACCTAAATCCTATTTAAAAAAGAAGGGTTCGGTGTTTAATTTTTCCTAACTTTTGCTCTTATGTAGTAAGAGATTCCTGTTACTATTTTGTTTTATCTTGGAAAATGCCATTTTAATTTTAAGTCTTGCTAATGCGTCATCACGAGGGTACATAGAATTCCTCCTACGTTGTGCTGCACAGATGTTTGGTAACATTCCAGATTCAGGACCAGGAATAAGTGTTAATATTTAATCTGTGCACCTTGGGTAATGTCATTAATGAGTCTTTTGGCTCGTTGAGTAAAATACTATTAATACTATGACTTGATCAGAGTCTGAACTTGAATGCATGAACTCAAGGAATCAGTGAAGCAGCTGTATCCACCTGGCATAAGTATAAATATATTGTCTCTGGATAAATTTTTAAAAACTTTTACCCAGGGAGATTATTTACTTCATCTTCATTTGCAAAACAAAAAACACCTGATGTCCTAATTTCCTTATGTTGTTGAAGGCTGTTGTCGAAATGATTATTATAAGTGTTAGAGGGGAGATGAGCACCCTAATTCTTAAACAATCTGTTGTCAATGCAGATGTTCCTAAGGCTGACACTGTCTGAAAACAGATAAAAAGGATTGCCAACAGGCTCAGGGAAGCACCTGGCAATTTGAAGCAATTAGTTAGAAAGTATGAATGTAACTTGTATCTGCAGTACCCCTCATCACATATCCAGTAATATTCCAGAAACAGGAATATTACGTCTGGCTTTGAAGACTGTAAAACACTGTACATCAGTTATTTAATTTAATTGTGCCCTGAAAATGCAGAGGAAAACTGAGTTCTTAACTGTTCTGTTAATGAAACAGCTTCTGGGAAGAAACCCAGGTTCAAGTAAATGCTTGAATAAAAAAATGTCTTTTTCTTGGCCTGTAATACACATCTTCAATCAGAGAAGTTGTGGAAGCCCCAACCCTGGCAGTGTTCAAGGCCAGGCTGGATAAGGCCTTGAGCAACGTGGTCTAGTAGATGTCTCTGCCCATGGCAGGGGGGTGGGACTGGATGATCTTTAAAGGCCGTTCCAACCCCTGATCATTCCACAGTTCTGTGGTTCTATGACTTGGCTCCCCGTGTGCCCAGGGCCGTGCCCAGAGCACAGCACAGCCGGCGCAGTCGGGCCTGGCCTGTGCGAGGTAGTGCCACAGGGAGGGAGCTCAGGGACTTACAGACAGAATTTAATGAGGCAAAACTACCAGGTGAGTCTACAGGAAGGACTTTCCCAGTTCAGGTAGTCTCAATGGATGGTTTTCAGTTGTGGAATCTTGCCTTGGCCTTTAGCCTTTTCTGCCTTTGGGGCATGCAAAACAGGTCTTACCCTTTCACCCAATACTTGCTTGCCCTCGTGTTACAAATTAGGAGAGAGTTTCACACTGGGCTGTTGGATAATTGAGAAATACTGGGTCAGTGTGGCTGGGCTGGCTCCCATTACAGTACTTACTGCAGCAATAGATGTTTGACACTTACAAATGAATTTATTTTTTTTTCTGATTGACATGAAGTGCATATGTTCTGAGGCAGCAAATGGAAGCAGTTAATATAAGGGACAACAATAATATTTTTCTTGAATCCGAAAATAAATTTGATCTTTCTTAGTAGCTAAGTAAAACATTGTATTAACTACTTTTTAAACAGTAGTAAGAAAAACATAATTTCCTAATATACTTGTGGTTTTGCTATTTCAAATAGAATGTATATATTTAAACAGGGAGCATCGACTTTCATCAGAATCCACTATAACTGAGCTTCCCCTCTCCCTGTTTTTGGGCCATTGGTACCGGTATTTACACTGTACAAGCACAGTGAGAGCTCTCAACTCTCAGGCTTTGAGCTACTATTGTAGTGCCAGAGCACAGAAGTACTTCTGAAACTTGGTTAGGTTATCTCTGGAGTTTTCACTGCCCTTTGTGAAGTACCAAATGTGCAAGAGGAAAATACGTAGAAATCTGCTTGTGAGAAAGTAAGAAAAATTGGACTCATGAACCTTTTTTCTACCATGACTAACTTGCACTAATATTGGTGGAGTTTGTTTTCATAAAAACACCGACGTGATGTAAAAACTGAATCATTTCCTTTAGTTTTTTTTCTTTCAGTCTTTCTAACCTGAATTGCATTGTCATTAGCCACAAGATACTTATCTTATTGCTATTTAATCACAGTCTTCTAAGCCGTAGAAATGTTCTATCATTCTTGTGTGTGCCAGGTATAAATCTGAAAAATCAAACTTGTAGAGAGTCTCACAATATGCACTCGTTTGTTTATTGTGCTTAAATGTGCTGCATCTTCCTGGCAATGCGGTATTTCTCAGTCTTTCTGTAATTTCTTTTTGAAACCCCAGCCTGTTTCAGTCCTAGTACTGGAACAAGTTCAGGATGACTAGATACTGATGGAGTTCCCTTCCAAAAACTGACTAACTAATAACTCATGTACTTGTTCAGGTCAACTCGAATTTTTTTTTACTGTGTAAAACCACTTTTCCACTTACGAATTCTGAATGCTTGCTGTGGTTTCCAAAATGTTTAGATCTGCCCAAATGCTAGAGAAGTTCCAGAAACAGTTGTTACTTATTTGTATGGGATTGTTTTGGAAGATTTCAGAACTTTGTGAATGGAGTCAACCCTGAGTATTTATGCTAAAGCCAGAATTGCGTCTCCATTTGAAGTTGGCAAGGGCTCAGTTGCAAAGGAACCAGACTTCCTCCGGTGTTGTTTTTAAACTGAAAACAACCTGCTTTGCAGATTCCAGTTTTCTTCACAAACTAGAACACTGCCCTTTTCCTGTCTAATGTCATCTTTGTTACTAGATGACTTTCCTAACACAGTGTTGGAAGTAGGCAGAAAAAGAAGTTGTTTTTTCTTCTAATCATGCTGTTACATAGTAAATTGGATCCCTGGCAAGCTTTTTAACACCAGAGGAAGGACAATAAACACTGTTGTTCATATACTTTCAATATTTAACCTTTACAGTGTTTTAGGCTTGGGCTAACTAAAGCCTTTCCTAGTGAAGATAATAATTTGCTGCCTTATTAAACTGCATAGGATAAAATTTCTAGCCACAGGTACTTCTTTAGGTTTTGAGTTACACTTAGAAATTCTAGTAGTGTGTGCAAATGCTAAGTTGATTCTCTTCTGTTTGAGTAGTCAAATGCAGAGAAGATTAGGGCATTTCCTCCTTTCAGAGGCATAAACCATCTCCCTGTTCCCATGCACACTTCTGCTCTTACTTAATCCCATAAGTGTGACTATTTAAAAGCTGTTTTCTATATTAAAACAAAAAAAAATGCCAGTTGTTTTTAAGATATCAGTTAAATTAGGAAGAGAGGAGTGTCTCTTGTGTCCTAGAACCTGTGCTTTGATTTCATTTGTTCTGTGGCCCTGGCTACAGGACAGGAATAGAGTGTTGCATATTTTCTGTCTCTGGAGCTTTTAACTGAGGATATCAAAGTCAGATTATACTGAGAACATCTCTTCCATCTCTGGCAGTCCATAAAGCACAGTGGCAGTCAGGAGTAAGCTTGGACTACCGAAGTCTTGTAAACACCCAGCATGTAACAGCCATAAGGAAAACATTACCTCACCAGTGAGGTTTGCAGTATGAACACTGCAACACATCACTGCAAGTGTTAAATGAACTCTAGACCAGTTCAAAATTGCTAGAAGCTTTTTCACCTGAGGGAAATCCTTTGGAGATGCTGAAAACCCAGCTATCTGGAAGAGAAACTGCATCTCCTCGTGTTAGGTTTGGTTTTTCCTTGCAGTCACGCCTGACGCACACGGATCGCTCTTGCTGGAAACATGGATTTCCTGCATGGAGAACCTGGAAGCTGCTGTTTCCAAAATAGCTAGATAAGGACCTCAATAGGCTAGTTATGTCCAACAGTTAAGAGAAATAATGATCTTTGTAAGTCAGTAGAAAATATCACATATTCTAAATATTCTAGTATTAAATAGTAGTTCTATTTTGATACTCTGAAATTTGTCACGAGTGCTAAATTGTCTTTTATTTGTAAAGAATGAGAAAGTTTACTGAGAACATAACTGCTGTATTTTAGTAATATGTAGTTGTGTTGCCTTGAAGGTATCCTTGATGGTGCATTGATGTGAACATTGCATCTCATCTTTTCTCCTAAAGTCTAATTAAACTTAAATGGGATATTGAAGGCATAAGGGGTAATTTGAATAGCTAAGTTTGGCTTCTAACCAAATAGAATTGGTACTTTTGCAAGTTGAGTATGTCAGGCTGTTATGCATTATATTTAAAATATGATGAATATTTATTTAGCACGAGTTTGGGATGGTCCTGTAATGGATCAAAATTTTATACAGCCACATGCAAGTGCCAGTAACACTAAAAACATTCTAGCACCTCTCTTTTATTTCACATTTCAAGAGAAAATGTTTGTAGGAGAATTTTGCAAGGGACATTTAACTCAGCTGCAGTCTGTAAAATTGATTGAAATCTTAGCTTTATGGGGAAAGCTATTAAAACATAACCAGGTTAAATATCAGTTAAAGCTTTCTGTATGTAAGCCCCCAGTAGTCAAAGAGAATGATTATGCTGTGACTTTTTGGAGCCTTATCTCTGCAGTCACACACAGCCATCTTTTATTCACTGGTCATGGGACCAGTGAGGCCTCGCTGCCCATATAACCATGCTTTTGTTCTGGAAACTCTTCTCTTACCTCAACACCCAAAATCTACTTCATGTTCCTCATGCCTCCCTTGGGCAGTGTGTGCTGTGGGGAGTCCTGAGTTCATGTTTCTACTGATACTCATTTATCAAGGATGAGAAAGGTCTTGTTGTTTCTGCCTTGAGACAGAATAATGGACCATATGGAATATAAAAGTCTCTTTCTTGTCTTTTTTTTTTTTCCAATTAAATTATATTAAGCTGCTGTTCATAACTTTATTCATAACATGTTTAAACTTGGGGGTGGAGGGGGAAGGGGTAGTGTCCCATAAAAATTCAACTACTTTTTGGCTAGCTTGGTCTCTATCTGTACAATGTGGTTTGGAAGCCTAATCTTTTCCAATAATGCAGTTGCTCCCTTCTTGTATGAGTTGTGTTTGGAAATTCTAAAGATTCCTCCTTTCTGCAAGGCAAAAAAATTCCCAACCTCTAACATGTTCTTTTTTTCCTTTTTTAATATAGATTTAATTGACACTGAAAAAACCTCAGTCAGCACAGTCAGATCCCTTGTAAGTACTCCTCTGTGTGTGTGTGTGTGTCAGCTTTTACATGGGTTCAAGGGAAAAAGCCAAGTTTGTCTTTTTGGGACTCACTAAGTTTTTCCAGCTGATGTCTGTTAAGAATTACAGCTGAGTTTTGTCAGGATAGAAACATGACTCTTTCAAATGATTACAAATATGTATGAATTAGCTAAATTTTCTAGTTTTATAAACACTTCCAAAAGTATTTCTAGTTAACTTGAAATTCCAAAATGAAAGAAACACAACCTTCCTGAATTAACCAGTTCTGGATTATTAGCAGTTTTTCACCAGTAGGACAACTTCTGACCAAGCTCCTACTGAGCCTAAAGAAAAACTGTGGTATTGTCTCACTATGTTAAATAGTTTGCAATAGTCAGACAACTCTGCTTTTTATCCAAGTCACTGTGCCTGGTCATATGCTTTTTGTTGGAAGGTGAGGAGCAGTTAGAGTTCTCCATGGGGTTTATTTTTTAGTGTTATGTCTAACCCTGGGCATGCACTGACATTTCCTTACTGTGTCTCAGTGCCATGGCTGGATTCTGTTTGCAGTACAAGCTCAAGTGCTGTGTTTGGAGCACTGAATTAACTGAAATGATTTGTAATATAAACCAATAAACCTTCATTTTAGAGAACTGGAGCTTAGGGGAGTAAAATGATCTCTCTTCTGCTGAGGTTGATGATGATGAAGTTAGTCATGAACAAGCATGTATGTTTTGAAAAGAATGTGGCATTCATCTTTTTTTATAAAAAGAAATGTGCAGAATACATTTTTCTAAACAAGTCTGAGCTTAGTTTAGCTTAGCTTAGTTTATTATATTATCATTCAATAGTAATGTTATTCTGTAGATGTAATTAAAGAAATTAATGTGGTGGTCATGTTAAGTATCTGCAGATCTCTTAATCTTACATTACATTAAACGCTGTTGATATTGGCTACAACACATATGTTGGGATTCCTATTAAAAACCCCAACAGCCTATTAACAGATTTCTGTTAACACTATCAGTAGCAGTTGTCTTGTTTAACCTGAAATGTTAACTGTAGCCTCCCTCATCACCTGAGGGTGGCAAATATATTAATAAAGGTGTATTTTGAGGTGTGCCCACATTCTTTTAATTCTTGATGGAGCCCTGAGAGTTTCCCTATTCTCATCCATTCTGTTTATCAGATTGTGTCCATGACAGCCTGGGGTTGGGATAAGTGTCAGTGTTACTGGCTCTCCTGCGTGTCTGAGGTGCTGCCCTTTGGTCAGTGCCCCTCTCCTTTTATTTCCCCACTGTGGCAGTGTGGGTGATGAGTTGCAGGCCACGTTTGTGTGCCAGACAGATGAAGACAGTAACCTGTATCTCTCACATGCCAGTGCAGGCCAGTTACAGGCCAGTGCTCTGGCCACAGCTGTGATTTGCTGTCATGCTTTTTTTTTCCTGTCACTTCCCTCAGTCTTTATTCAGACCCAGTTCTCTATAATGAGGAAAGATTTCTGACATGCAGACAAAATCTTGCCAAATTGTGCTTTTTTTTTTAAATTTACTTAAATTGGTCAAATCTGATTCCATTTTCCATACCTGGAGTTTGAAATGCATGTATTGAAGCAGTTTTTGAAGTTGGAAAAGCAAATCTGTGTAATCCTTTTCCAAGAGTCTGACATTGAAAAGTAAGAGATCAGGAACACAGTTAACAAAGCAGTTTTGGAATATTATGTAGTTTTTAGATTACAACATGTAGACTTTTGAGGACTCTATCAAGATACATTGTAATATATGAATATGTTGATATAATATTTTGAAAAGCAGTAAAGCAATCTACTGTGTCTTTTCTCTGTAGTACAAATATTTAGGGGAAAACAAGCATTGACCTTTCCCATAATTACACAATTGGGGCATTACTCACACAGCTTAAACACAGTATTTTGATGTGA
This sequence comes from Neopelma chrysocephalum, assembly GCF_003984885.1. NCBI lineage: Eukaryota > Metazoa > Chordata > Aves > Passeriformes > Pipridae > Neopelma > Neopelma chrysocephalum. The sequence continues at coordinate 1,125,688 of NW_020897733.1, forward strand.
AGGACAGAATTATCTCAACAGCCTTGAACTATTCAGAGACAGTGGGGAAAAGTCTGTGAAAAATAAAGATTTGTGGATGCAAGAAGCAAGTATGGAAAAGATTGACCCTCTTTCATCCCCAGAGCAGTACAGTGCTCTATTGTGCACCATACAGGCCTCTTAAATCTGTTACTTCAGTCTCCTTTGTCTTGATGCTTTTGAAGTGAACTCGTAGAAGGACTAAAACTAATGAACTGACTGTAATATTACTAATATTACTAATTTAATTATTTTTTCTTTTTTTTTTCCTGCTCTCTGCTTGGCACTGGTCTTCACCCGCAGGCGTCCACTGTTGGCTCTCAAAGGTTACTAAAATTTTAGCAGCTGCTGTGAATCAGACCTAACCTTCACGTGCTGTTGCTTCTCCCCACACCCCACTGTGCTGCTGCTTTGCTCTTGCCTGCTTCAGAACTTCATAAGAAAGTGTCTTTTTTAAATAGCCACAATGAAACTTAGGCTAGAAGTGTGTACCATTCTCTTGCTGCCTGTGTACTTGTTGATCTCCTTGTACAGTATGCTGGTATTCATTCCGTGGTATTTTCTTACCAATGCTAAGAAGAAAAAGGCTATGGCAAAACGGTTAAAAGCTAAACCCATCTCGGACAAACCTGGGAGCCCCTACCGCTCTGTCACCCATCTGGACTCACTGGCAAACATCAACATTCCTGGAGCAGACACCTTGGACAAGCTGTTTGACCATGCTCTTGCAAAGTTTGGAAAGAAGGACTGTCTTGGAACCAGAGAAATACTGAGTGAAGAAAATGAAATGCAACCAAACGGAAAAGTGTTCAAAAAGGTAAAACTTACAGTTTTGTACTTAATTCTGATTTGCTTTTGAGCTGCTTTGCATCTTGCCTCAATAATGCATAACTCTTTAGAGCTCTTCTTCAGTCATCATCTTATAAACCATCCATTTGATGGTGGCTAAAGAATAACAGAATACAGGATGCACTATTCATTCTACTTCAAGAAAAATGAAAGCAACTTTAACGAATGGCAGTGTGTGCTTATGCTGTTATCCACCAACTCACATAAGCTGGTAGAGCTGTACCAGCAGCTTCTTGTCATCAAAATTCATTGTTTTTCCTCACCAGTTAATTTTAGGAACTTACAGATGGTTATCCTATGAAGAAGTAAATGAGAAAATGACTCGCCTGGGGAGTGGACTGACAGCCCTGGGACTGACCCCCAAGAGTACTGTTGTCATATTCTGTGAGACCCGAGCAGAATGGATGATTGTAGCTCTGACCTGCTTCAAGTACAACTTCCCTCGTGAGTGCTCAACTTGCTTACTTCTGATGTATTTTAGAACCATTTCTCAGCACTGGTTTTGCTTTAAAGTATTTTGACTCTGCCAATCTTGAAGGTGTAAGAATTTCATAAACTTCCTCTGCTGATGGTCTGGTTCTTACAAGTTTCAGTCTGTTCTATGTGTTGTGGAGATCCCTGAAATTAATTTGCTCATACTTATGAGACTGTTTTTTATGATCTTATTGTAGCAATGTTCTAGATGTTAGAATGACAGAACAGCACAGTTACTATTCAGAGGTTTTTTTTAAATACTCTGAAGATGTCAGTAGTTGCATTTCTCCCCCCAAAATGTGGGATGTTTTTATAGTATTTCTTCACTGTATCCTGACTTACACATCCAAAACATGAAATGGTTATTAGAAGAGAGAACGATGGTAAACAAAATCATATGATAGAATGTGGATGTTTTGGTGACATTTGTAAGCTGCTCAAGTTCATTACAATTACGTTTGGGGTTTATTGTTTCTTTTTTCTTTTTTTTAATTTATTTAAGCTGTCACAGATCTCTAATTGGACTTAATTCATACAGACTTGTTGGTGAGGTGCAAAGGTTACCTTGCACTCACCCCCAGTCTGCACACACCACACTGTGACCCACAGCTTATTTTTTTGCCTGCCTTGTGTTTCTGCTTGCACTGGGCTGTCTTTTTTTCCAGTACCAGTAGTAGCTGCCTGTGTGAGGAGCAGCTCATCCCATAGGGTGAGGCAGAGAGGCTGTTCAGGGGCAGTAATCACAGAATTTTTAGGGTTGGAAGGGACCTCTGAAGATCATTTAGTCCAACCCCCCTGTCATTGAAAGAGATGACTTTGCTCTTGAAGTAGGAGAAGATGGTTAATTCAGTCTGGATCCTTGTGCTTTGAAAAGCATTAAGAATATGATACATCTCTTTTTGCCTTTTCTGCATGAACCCTATTTCACAGGAATATTAAATTCCTTTAAGGGTCTTTGGAGGTTACAGTTTGAGATAGCAGATGATACTAAAGGAAGGGTTTTTTCAGTAGAGAGAAGGGAAGAGGTGAACTTCTTGGTGCCAGTGAGGCTCTTAAGGGCATCACTGTAGCCAGCTGGGGTTAAAAACGGTCTAGCAGTGTGAAAAAGAGTCTGATTCCTTAGTCTGATTCTCTGCCTTGCCCCCATCAATAATTTCATGGGAGCAAGGAAAGTAGCTGACAGTGTGGAAAGAGCTGCCTGTAGGTGAGTACAGCCCTAAGCCGTGACCGGTGCCCTGCCAGGTTTGGAGTGTTGCCTGTTCCTGGCTTCTGGTTGCAGAGAGCTCAGGGGCAGAACTCCTGCTCTCAGTTCCTTTGTGGGATTGTTTTGTGCATTATTTTGGGGGTTTGGTGCATCTCTTTTTTCTGATGATTTTTTTTTCCACTATAGGAGTAGAATAATTTCAGAAGGAGTGGATGATCATTGTAGGTTCCTTCCAACTGCCTTACCCCTTCAGGGCTGACTAAAAGTTACAACATGTTATTAAGAGCATTGCTCAAAGGCCTCTGAAACAGTGACAGGCTTGGAGCATCAACCCCCTCTCTAGGAAGCCTGTTCCAGTGTCTGACCACCCTCTTAGTAAAGAAATGCTTCCTGTACAACTGTCCTCCTTGTTCCAGAGGTCTCTTGTGCCGTACAATTTCTGACATGGGAAAATTAAAAGCTGTTTTATTTCCAAATTAGAAAATTCCCAGTTGAGTTAATAATAACCCTGCCCTCCTGCAGTGCTTCCCAGGGAGCTAAAGCAAGAGCTCTTGCATTTAGTATTACTTTAACCTCTCTCTCCTATCCTCTGCCCTCCTGGGACAGTTGTCACTCTGTATGCCACCCTGGGTGAAGAGGCAGTGACCTACGGTCTCAACGAGTGTGGAGCATCATATCTGGTCACGAGTGTGGAACTTCTTGAGAGCAAACTTAAGGTAATTTGGTACCAGCTTCACCTGATATAAGCAACCCTGTAATAATTTTACAGAGCAGACAGTGCTAAAAATGTCATTTCTCTTCTATAGACTGCACTGCCACAAGTCTCCTGTCTGAAACACATCATTTATGTGGACAAGAAGACTATCAATAAATCAGAATACCCTGAAAATGTGGAGATCCATAGTATGCAGACAGTGGAAGAGCTGGGAGCCAAACCAGAAAACTGTAAGTGAATCACTTCAGAGAGGACTAATCAGAACAGTGTTAGCAGTGAAATCAGACCTGGGGTAAGAGGGATGTATAGCAGAAAACCCCCCATCTGTGCAGGTGTCCAACAAAAGGCAGTGGCAGATGGTCAATTCATCCCCTGGCTCCCCTTAAATAAACAAAAAATTTGCTAGATCTCTTTTGTTTAAGTGTCAGATATGTCAGGATAAAACTTCATTTTTAACTTCTAATCCATAATCAGAATAATTTAAGACTCCACCTTTGTTTTAGGAAATGAAATGGAATCCAGTGCAGTGTTGCATTTTTTTGCTACCCTTACCTTTTATTCATCTTATTTTCACTACTTTCCTAAGAAAAGAGGAGAAAGCACTCGAAGGACTTTTGGGTTGGTTGATTTTGTTGGGTTTTTTTATTGGCTTGGAAATGCCCATTTTCTTAACCAAGCTGTAGCTAAAAAGCACCTTGGGCTAGAGGAATAACCATTACATTCCTTGCTCCATTGGGCAGCCAGGAGCGACTGTAAATATAAGGAAGGAAAACCCAATCCTGATGATCTGTTTTCCTTACATCAGCAGTCTGTACTTAGCCTCATCTCCTCTCTCTTGAATAAAGGAAGAGATAAACTGGCAAAGGAGCTTTGGGAAGCACAGACTCCTCGCAGCTGCTTATCTCTGATCAGCCTGAGGTGCTGATAGAGACCAGCAGTGACCCTGAGGAGTGTTTTGTTGAGTTTTGTCCCTAAAAGACCTGCTTCCCTCCAGACATTGTGAAAGCCATGAAAGCTAATGATTTTCATCCTAAGAATGAACGTCAAGGGATTAAAACAAAAATCAAAAGTGTTCTGAGCTTACTGCCTTCCACTAACCTGTTTCTCTCCAAGACTGTATTTATCTCTTTTGCTGCCCTTGACAGATTTAGGTGGTCTTCAAAAGGCTTCTTCCATGAAACTTTCAATCAGCTATAAGCCATAATGACAAAAGTATCACCCAGATTGTGTAGATGCCCAAATTTTCATAATCCTTTTAAAATCAGCCTTTCCTCTCTTACTCTTAAAAACAGACCACTGTTCTCTCCAGCACTTCTGCCTCCCCCACTGCCCCTGCAGCAGCACAGGGTGCTTGCCTTGGGTGGAGCACCTGTTTCACACTGACTACAGACATTTTCACATTGATTGATTAATTACAGGAATAATTCAGAAAGTAGATAAGAATTAATAACAGTTTTTCTCCTGTGTTTTTTAGCAAGCATTCTGCCAAGCAGACCTGTTCCTGCAGACTTGGCTTTAGTAATGTACACCAGTGGCTCTACTGGGAGACCCAAAGGAGTGATGATGCAGCATAAAAACTTAATAGCTGGAATGACAGGACAGTGTGAGAGGATACCTGGACTGGGGTAAGAAACACTTAGTTGTGTATGGAGAGGTAAAGCAGAACCTCCAAAAGTATGCAAATTTAGAGAGAGGCTGCTGCTGGCATTGTGTGTTATCAAGTTTGTTCATTTTATTGTGAGTCCACTACTCTAATTTATAAGAAATATGTCTTGTGTTTGTGAACTTTCCCTGTTTGAAAAGTATGCCCTTTCTGGCTCCATTCTCACATGCTCTTGCTACTGTTTTTTATTACTCTTAGACAGTGATGGATTTTTGCACTTTTGAGCATCACAGGATGCCACTGGATAAGGAGATTCCTCATCTAGTGCAACTTGGGAAATTTTTTTAGACATTTCCAGGCAGCTTGAATGGATGTAGGAAGTATGTCAGAGCCTACCACTTCCACTGACCTACAGACACCACTGCTGGGTGGCTCATGCACATGCTGCAGAATCTGCTCAAGTGCAGTGCACTGAAGGAGCAGAAGAGTAATAAATTGTGTTGATGGTGGTAAAACCAACTGCAAGTTCCCTCACATTAATGTTTTGAGGAAATTTTTCATGACAGTGGGTGTACTTGTCTGTGCATTCACAAAGGGTTCAGTAGCTGAAATGAGCTATGTTGCTAAACTCCTTTTGTGAGAGGATACAGACCCAGTTCTCACTGGGTGCTGGAAGCTTCAGTTCAGTGACAGCTAGAAGTGTCTTGCTGAGAAGTCTCTGAGCAGTTACTTCCTCAAATAAGCCTCAGTACTTCAGTGATAAGCCCTCTTCCTAGAAATGTATCTTAGAAGAAGATGACTGACAGGGTTTTGTAAATCATTGGTGATTATTTTAAAATATAGAGATTTCATCCTTAATTTCGTAACTGGAATGGTCTCCCAAAAGGAGAGGAAATAACAGTGAAGCACTAAGGAACCTTTATGTTTCCTAGAAAACAAGGCAAATCCTGTAATTCATACTGATTTCAGTAAGGTCATATCTCCCCCTTTTGTTTACATACTGTGGTTAAAATCACATCCTTCTCGTGTGCAGAAGAATAAGCCTCACTTGTGATCCAGGTCTTGCAAAAAGCAATAACTAAGCACACAATACAAATGTTAAACAGTATTTTCAGTCCATTTGTGCCTCATGGTTAATTAGGTAACCCTTTCCTTTCCTAGCCCCAAGGACACTTACATTGGTTACTTGCCTCTGGCCCACGTGTTAGAACTGACAGCAGAAGTTTCCTGCATCACGTACGGCTGCAGGATCGGATATTCCTCTCCACTCACTCTCTCGGATCAGGTGAGGGGTGCCAGGGTCTCACTTCATCAGTTCTTTATCCAGTTATTGCAGATCCTCTATTCAGCCCTTTGCCTTTTTCCATTTAACAGTTAAGATAAATAAGAGCAAATTAAACCATAAAAGATGTGTCTGTATGTTTTGCTGGCATGGAAATTTGCATCAGGCAAAACAAAGTCCCAGAGGAAGATGGAGGAGAAAGCAACTACTAGAGGGAGTAAGAGAAAGATAAACAAAGTGAACTTGTAAAACATCTAGTATTTTGGTTGAAGTAGTTATTAATTGTTACTCTTTCCATCACAATGGGGGGAAAAATTATGCAGGAACAGGGGAAGAGATTTATACAGATTACCTCATAATATATCTCCCTCTTTTTTTAGTCCCTCAGTTTTAAAGAGCTGTTTGGTTTTCTGCTTCATAAATTGACATTTTTTTTTATTACAGTCAAGTAAAATTAAGAAGGGAAGCAAAGGAGACTGCACTGTACTTAAGCCTACACTGATGGCAGCTGTGCCTGTAAGTATGCAGAAGCAGATATGTTTAGCAAAAAAATTATGTTTTCTATCTTTTTCATGCTAGAAAAGTCTATTTACTAACATGTTTTTCTCTTCACATGGAAGTAACTGTCACTAATAGGAAAGAGCAGAATATAGACATTCCAGTTGTCTTTGGTTGAACCAAGTACTGATGATGCAGATCTCAGATCTCTACTAAAGAGTCTGTACTAAAGCCAAGACCCTTTTTGATCCAAACCTGTAAATGTGCTTCAGAAGTTGCAAGTGGTGTTTTACTGGACTACTGATGAAACACAGAAAGCCTTTGACAGTCACAGTCTGGAACTCCTTTTTCCACAGGGATAAAGAGAGTGCCTTTGGCCAATATGGACACTTTAAAGACATGGGCAGTTGGCTGTCACAGACTCGGGCTGTGCTGCCATAGTTTTTGGGGTGCTCAGTCTCAGCTGCTTGTCTTCAAGGTAACACTGAGGCCGAGTCTCTCTTGCTTTCTCAGGGTAAGCAGGACAGGCTTAATCTCTTAGAAGCAAAAATGATCAGGAGACTGTAACTCCTGTTGCTTCTGTAGCTCATGCTGCTCTTTGAGTGACCAGGCTCTTGCATTCCACAAGGTTATGGTGCTATCCAAAAAAATCCACAAATGTTTGTGTCTTTCTAATGGAAAAACCTTCCTCATGTGTCCTGGAATCACATGTGCTGCTTTTGTGATCTTATCACATCTGTGGCTCGTGAGACTGGTAGCACCAGCTGTTGCCACATGGTGGTGGTGAGTGAGTAGGAGGATTTAATCTCATTTAAGAATAGAGAGTTTGGGTTGGATTTAGTTGCTCTGCATCTTAGAATAGCCAAGAGTTTTAAAATCAATTACTTGCATTCTTTTGTTTTATAAAATGCTAAGCATATATAGCAGCTTGGTCTCTTTCTTAATAATTAACAGAGTGATAATTAATATGTCTGAGAACCCCAGCCTGCTGGAAAATATCCATTTAAATTTATTTCATGGGGAGAAAGCACGTAAATACTTCAAAGCATTGTGCTCCAAAACAAACTTGAAGGAACCAGTCTTTAAACTTCTACTAAATACTTCATCGGTCTGAACACTATTTTAGGTTCTGTGTATTTTAGCGATCATAAGGTTATTATTTTAATGGAAATTAATCTCTCCTCTGTGACAAAATTGTGGTGGTTTTTTGTCAGATAACTCAAATTACTGCAACCACATTGCTTTGAAAGTTGAAAGACAATCTTGGAAAAGGAAATGGTGAAATGAAATCTCTTGGTTCATTCCCTTGCACTTGCCAGTTGCTGTGGATAAAGTACAGCATCAGGACTCCTCAGCACAGAATATACCAACCTTTAGCAAAGAGATTTACCTAAACTTGAATTCAGAATTTTCTAAGCCAGTTTGTCACAGTTTAAGTGCAGGTTAAGGTGTAAATAGCACTGAGCTGTGGTGGTCTACAAATTGACTGATTGATCACACATTCCTCTTAAGCACTGCCTAACCAATGGTGCAAATATTTTTCACTCTTATTATCCACTGCAAAGGAAGAATAATATGAGGGCTTATTTATAGCATGACATGGACTTTAATTTACACATGCTAGTCTACTACTCCTTGTGGTAATTTTCCTTGCTTTTTTTAACACTTTGTAGGAAATAATGGACAGAATTTATAAAAATGTCATGAGTAAAGTTCAAGAGATGAACTATATCCAGAGAACTCTGTTCAAGATAGGCTATGACTACAAATTGGAACAGATCAAGAGGGGATACGATGCACCTCTGTGTAACATGTAAGTATTATTCACAATCCAAGTGTACCTTTTGCCTTGGCATCTGTTAAGACAGTTTAAAAGAATGATCATCTGAGCTATCAGACAGTTCTCATCCAACGTGCAGATACCATCTAATCACTAACTGAAGTAATCCAAGTTCTTACTGGAAACGGATATTTAATGGTAGGAATGACTAATCTTCCCAACAGCTGACTAGTTAGTTTTCATTGGATTGCATTTTTTTTGGTAATAAAATTGGAATGTTTGTTTAGTTAAGCTACAGGAATTCTGCCTCTTCAAGTGTTACACAAGAGATAATGGGTTTTGATTCGCCCTCCTGTCCCTACTAAAATCTGTGAATAAGTTCATTTTTAAGGCGTTTCCAGATAGGAAGGAAGGAAGAAGGTTTGTCTTTTATAAAAGCAAGCTGAGTGAATAATTTTTAATGCTTCTTTCCTCCTTTCAAGACTATTGTTTAAAAAAGTAAAGGCCCTGCTGGGAGGGAACGTCCGTATGATGCTCTCTGGAGGAGCCCCACTCTCACCTCAAACACAAAGATTCATGAACATCTGTTTTTGCTGTCCTGTTGGTCAAGGCTATGGACTAACAGAAACTTGTGGAGCTGGAACCATTACAGAAGGTAGTTAAAACGCTTCTGGAAATACATAATTCAAGATGTAGATATGTATGTATGGGGGTTTGAGGGATTTTTGTAAAGCCCAAATAGCTGTAGTTCTTAACTGCAATAAAGCAACGTGAGAGAAGCTATGGCCTATTTATATTTCAAATAACAAAAAACCTTTCTGTTCTTTGTTGTTCTCTTCCTAAGTTGCTGATTACAGCACTGGCAGAGTTGGAGCTCCTCTTATTTGCTGTGAAATAAAACTGAGAGACTGGCAAGAAGGTGAGAGTATTAATTGTGTTGATTTCAGAGTAACTAATTTAGCTCCTGCCTAGCTGGTTTCTTTGCCTACCTGCTTAGCTAGAGGTAGCATATGAAGTAATTGTTCTTTATCTTTTTTAACATGATCAATTACTGTGTTTTAACTTCAAGCTGACATTTCAAAGTATTTTCTTGGCAACAGAATATATATGTTAAAAATAATTATGTGGGACTTCATTGTTTTCAGGGGGTTATACTAATAAAGACAAGCCTAATCCTAGAGGAGAAATTGTAATTGGTGGACCTAATGTCTCAATGGGATACTTTAAAAATGAAGAGAAGACAACAGAAGAGTTTTCCATTGATGAGAACGGTCAGAGATGGTTCTGCACAGGAGACATCGGGGAATTCCATCCCGATGGGTGTCTGCAGATCATAGGTGGGCCTCAGGTTTGGATACTTTAATATGTTACAAGATACTGACTAAACATAATGATAAGCATGCTATTAATGCTGCTGGCTTTGCCAGGACTAACCTACTTAAGGTTATTTGCTCGCAGAGTCACAGCGTAAAACACATTTCCAAAAGTCCTCACAGCTGTAGTAATGGAAGTGATGCCATTTTCTGTGACATTATCACCATCTAGATTTAGCACATGGACTTTAAAGAATAAATGTAAGATTAACTTTTGTATTAATTACCAGTCTTTAAAAGGAGAGTCCTCATCACTTTCTTACAAGCTGTGTGACAAAAAGTGTAGTGCTATATAGACTTTTTTACAGAAGTTTTTATAAAGCTGGCAGCTATTAGCTGCTTTAACATTTTAGTAAGATGCTTTAATTAATGTTTGTGCATAGCATTGCACAAAATCCATATATAGTGGCTTTGGAAATGAGCCTGTGGTAATGCAAAAGTTTAAATGAAACAAACTTTTCTTTTTCTTTTCCCCTGACTCCTAGATCGTAAGAAAGACTTGGTAAAGCTACAAGCAGGAGAATATGTATCTCTGGGCAAAGTAGAGGCAGCACTGAAGAACTGTCCATTGATTGACAATATCTGTGCTTATGCCAAAAGGTAAGAGTGGTATTAATTCAGAAACTCCATTCAGACTGAACACGAAATGCAGGCTCTGATCCACTTCTCTGATGCAACGCTCTGGTTTTCTGTGGTTTCCATTGAATAACCCCCTCCACTAGAATGCAAGTTCCAAAGAGTATTTCTGAAGTAGCACAGGTTCCCAGATTCCCTAAAAGCTGAAGAAATGAGCAGTTTTTCTTTTGGCATTTCACTATCCAAATACACTCCAGTTCCATCCCATCCCTTCCCTAAACAGGTATAATTATATTTCGGATGTGTTTTGGTCTTCTGTCAGAATACCAGTGAAAAGTTAATCTGGACACTTTGCACCTAATCCAAAGCTCTCCAGTGAGTTTTGGAAATGGTCCTGGTCTCTCCTCTCCCTCCCCTCAGTTGAAAACACTACATGAGGGGGAACTGCAGAGAACTGGCTGAGCACCAAGTTTAGCTGGGAAGCTAAACTGAGATGTGCATATGTAAAATACACAAAGCCTGATTCTGATCAAAGCCAACACTGTAAACCAGCTTCCTGTTAAACCATGAGTTGTGAAGACTCACTGTACAAGAAGGATTGTGTCTGGGGGAGTAACTCAAGGTCAGAGAGCACTGGGCATCCGTGGCTGTAACATCAGGTAATTTACTCCCTGAAATGAAGTCCTGACTGGATCTGTTTTCCTTCCTTCCCTTGCCATCCCTGGGCAGTGACCAGTCTTACGTGATCAGTTTTGTGGTTCCCAATCAGAAGAGGCTGATGGCTTTGGCTGAGCAGAAAGGCATCAGTGGAACCTGGGTGGACATTTGTAACAATCCCACAATGGAAGCGGAAATACTGCGAGAGATTAAAGAAGTGGCAAATAAGAGTAAGTAACACAGCCCGTGGTGCTGGCCAATCTCCTGGGGCTTACCCAGCAAAAACTGTGAGTTATCCTCACTAACTGCTCCTCCTTCTTCCAGCTTCTCTCTGTCTGCCAAAGAGTAACAGTTTAATCAGAGGCAAAGACCACATGAAATTGTTGCCTGTTATCCCAGGAATTTACATACGTTTTGGTCCTATTAATGACTTTATTTTTTGTATTGTTTAAAAAATATCTGAAGGTTTTTTTCAGCTAAATTCTAGAGATAAGTTGTTTGCCTAATACAGTTAAAATAAGGCCCAAAAGAGCTGTCAATTTGGAAAAAAAGTTACAGGACATTTGCTGGTAAGGAAACAAGCAAGAGATTTCAAAGCTCTTTTTTGCCATACAACTTTGTTTCCTACAGCTTTGAACAACCACAACCCTTGTGGGTGTAATGGCTTGAAAGCCTGCTATTTCTTGCTGTGGTACTGAATAATCAAAAGTCTCATCAATCCTTTAGATGAGACTAAATCCTTTAGTCTCATCCCCCTTTAGCAACTGGGGAAGAAAGTCTCTGAAGCATTTGGCACCTCATACAAGGAAGCAGTAAAAGCTGGACTTAAGCACAGGCTAAGCACTGCCTCTTGAACTGTACAGAGGAGAATCTGCCTTTTGAACATGAGAAAACAAGAATGAAAGGCACTATTAAGTCCTGCCTTTAAAAAAAATAAATCAATCTGTAGGTCTTAGGTTTGGGTTTAAACATTTTAATCCATGTTTTTCTGTCAGGAGTTAGGCAAATTACTATCTTTATAGCTTTGTACTCAAACCCTTTGCTTATATGTTCTTTGTACCTTCTGGATAGTAATCTACTATTGAGATACAACTAGTTTATGTGAAACTTTTTTCCAAAACTATTTTAAAGAGATCGTTCTCATTCTTAGTGGAACATAAAGCAACTTCCTCATGAGCAGACACTTATCTGAGTGAGAGGCAGCAGTACATTGGTACCAGCCGAAGAGGCAGAAACGCTCCTTGGTCCCGCCTCTGCTGCCCCCCGGAGGCTGTGCTGGAAATTCAGCTGCCGGTCCATGTCCGTGGGATCGCATTCCCGGCCTACAAACAGGAGCTGATAGCAAACTCCATCCAGTACTGTGCACATGCAGCAGCTCCCTGCGCTGTTCCTGCTGCTCCTGCCCTTCCCTGGAGCCTCCTCCTTTGCTCCCCTCTCTGGCCCATTGCCTGGGCAAGAGAGAGAAGCAGCTTTGGCTGCAGTGAGGCTGTGCATGTGCAAAGACACTGCTTCCAGCTCAAGGGAAAATAAGTGGCTAATGTAACAAAAATACAGAGAAGTCCCTTTGTTTTGAACTCTAAATAAACTCTTAGGAAGGAGGAATTTGGGAAACAAACATTCAACTATGGAAAACATAGAAGTCCTTCATTATACTTTAAATATGAAGCACATCTAACTAGTCTGAGTTCACCTAGTTATTACTACGTTCCGGTAACAAAGATAGAACTCTAGATTCCTGTGTATCCTCTTGTGGCAGTAGTCTCAGAGCTTCAGGCTACACAGGCATTTGTGTCAAGCTTTAGATTTTGCACTGTCACATCCAATGCAAGCTACGAGCACAGTGTATTATTAGAATATTTGCACACTAACCAGCACTCAGCATTGGTGCAGGATTAAATCTGCCTGTGGCCCTCCTGTAAGGTTATTTCATCAAGTAGGACACGGTATTATACAAGCTACAGGGTGCTCACCTTAAATTTTTAGGTAGCACAAATTAGTATTTCATTTGACTTTGTAATCACAGTCATGCTTCTTTCTTCTTGTCCCTGCAGTGAAATTAGAAAGGTTTGAAATACCCATCAAAGTACGGCTGAGCCCTGAACCCTGGACCCCAGAGACTGGCTTGGTAACAGATGCTTTCAAGCTGAAAAGGAAAGAACTGAAAAACCATTACCTCAACGACATCGAGAGAATGTATGGAGGCAAATAAAGCAGCTCTGTTGGCCAGGCAGTTGTGCAGATGGTTCTTCTCATGCCTCAGTTCTGGATGTCTGTGTATACTGTAGATATCACACATTCAAAAACCACACCAAATAGATGACTTTCTGTAATCTCTATCGAGTGAAACAGAATATCTTAGACTCCAAATTCGTAATTATTAGAGATTAGACACTGTTGGTCTCTACATAGAGTTTCATGTGATAATCTGCAGTTTCAAGACAGACATCATTATGTGAAGCAGTATGACCAGGTAATTTTATTATTATTGTTTCTCTAGCATATTCAGACTGCTTGCAACTTCTGTTTAACTCATGCTGAAGTATGATCTATGTTTCAAAGAGTTAAAAATAATGTGATTGTGGTGATTCTTCTGTCATAATATGATGCTTAGCAAAGGAGGAAGGAGGAGTATCTAATGTCTACCGTTCTCCATTTAAAAACAAAACCAACATTAGTCAAGAACTTGCTAGAGATCACTAATAACACACTGCTTGAGAATGGATGGGTTCTTCTGCACATCAGTATCTTGATTATTTACAGTGCCTACAACAGAATATAAAGTACACTTACTGAAATAAAGGTGAACTGAAAAGCTTTCTAAAAACAAGTTATATGAAATTTCATTCAAGAGCATTAAATTACCTGTTTCAACTCCCAACTCACCAAACAGATTTTACTCGCCGCTGTATTTTAATTCAAGCAGAGCTTTCCACTGGGACACAGCGTAGAAGAAAACAAAGACTTGTGCTGCTACAGGGGGTACTGATGAGAAATCAGTGCCCAAGTGCAGGATGCAAAACTTGCATCTCAACTGGCAAACAGCAGTGAAACTGAGGGCAGTGGTCTCTAAACAGACTTGAAACTCAGAGGAGTTTTGGTGGGTTTTATTGAGAGGTGGTTGGTGGTTTTGTTTTCAAGGCACTGATCCTCTAGACCGTGAGTAATGGTACAGGTCACCTGTACAGAATTTAGAGGCTCAGGCTTTAAATGTCTGTCTTTGCTTTATGGAAAGGTATTTCTGTTCACCTTTTAACTATGGTGACCTTAACAAGGCAACCAGAAACCAACTGTAGTTTCCCTGTCTAGTGTTGTTTTACTTACAGAAAAGTAATTTGTGGCCAGGGAATTTTTGTTTTATGGAACTTGTAAAAAGGGACAAATCACTCTTTACAGAAATTCATTACAAAAATGTTCTCTTATTAACTGGAAGTCATAGATGTGAAAGAGTGGGAAGATATAATTTAATAATACTTCATCATTTTTTGTGCCGAATCCTGTACTGTGTCTTCTTTTGAATTGTAACTGAGCTCCTGCATCCCTGCCAGCTCTTCACACTTGAACCATAAGTGCTGTAAAAAGTGAAGGCTCTTGATACTCTTCTACTTTGCACTTTCTTAGTCGTTTTATATATGTTGCTTACATTTTGTACAGCTGTGGCCCTCAACTGCTATATATTATAAATTCACTTGAAAGTATATATAGATTTCTATTCATAATATTTGTGTTGTGTATATGATGGTTAAAAAGAAAAACTATTTGGTATTGTCACTGTACAGAAAGTAAAAGATTTTGTACAACGCTTCTCGAACACACGAGCTTGCAACTTCAGGGCAAGTTTTTTCTTTCATTGCATGTATGTGTATTTTTCTTTTTTTCCAGTTAAAATAGACTTTGGCAAAAATAAATCATGGCTATACACTCCTCAGCTAAATCCTCCCTCCTCCTGGGGACCAACTTGAAACTTCCCAATGCATAACTTTCTCTGCCTAGACCAGAACACTGCCAGCTCATCTTCCAAGAACCCCGAGGGGAAAGAGAAAAAGAAAACGGTGTATAAAGCTGACTGTATCTCATTGTGCATGGAACTACAAGAGTCACTAAAAGGAACAAGGAAATAGCTTTTCTAAAAAAATTAAATTATTATTTTTTTTTAAGACACATACAGTTAGTTTATGACAACAGGAAGTACTTCCCATATCAGTAGCAACTTTTCAAATTACTCAGTCCTGGAGCCAGGTTACCAATTTTTTCTGTGTTAAAAAATGGTCACTATTAAATAGCCTTTAGTCAGCCTGTCAGCATCACAAAAGTGAAGTACATATGAAAAAGATACTTGCACTTGAGTCTGTCAGCAGGCTATAAGACTTTTTCTTTTTTTTAAAGCCATGAATGTATTTATATGAAATGTATTTTATCTTCTGTGTCTTGGTTGACTGAGGATTGCTATTTTAAAAAATATACATACACAATGTAAACATTTCAAAAGTGGAATACAACTTCAATGGTTCAACAAGTCTGTGTTCTGGAAGATCTTTCTGTATTGCACAAGTTGTCTCTAGTTACTGTTCTGTGCCTCCCATTCTGTCTGAAACCAAGCTTATCTTAGAAGGACCTCAAAAGCAGCAGCAATGAGTACAGATATTAAAAACAAAGCCTCCAGGGGGCCTCATTTTGCTTTTAAGGAATGAACTAAATATGGCTGTGCTGCAAAAGGCAATTTGATACACCATCAGCTTTTCAAGCATTTCTGGAGAAGGGAAAGGTTTACATCAGGCTGCCTTCAAAGATGGGGGTTGTTTGCAAATAAAATAACCTGCAGTTTGGAAAGAACTTTATCCTTCATTTTAATGAATTCTGAATCCTTTTTGTGACAGAGCTTGTGAAGAAGAAATAGAGGACGAGCAAGAATGTGTAATTCTTGCCATTAAAAATAAGGAACTGGGATGCAGATGAAGGGATAGTAAATTCCTTTAAAACCATTATGTGATACTTGCTGTATGCTGTGCTTGGCTGAAAGAACATAGAACATGGGACTGAAGTGTGAGGGAGAGGTTCATGTACTACACGTGAAGGTTCCAGAATGCTCAGAGTAGCTGCAAGTTCTTCAGAAAGCAGGTTCAGAATTTAAAATTATCCTCCTAAGTCTGAGAAACAAATTCAAAGAGAAACAAAAGCCAGTTTGGGCATATCCCATATAAGATTCTATTAGGCCCCCTACCTCAAAAAACATGGGGTATCCAGAGAAAGACAGAGTATAACTACCTTTACAGTGGGACTAGAAGGCTTCATCTATGAAGGAAGGTTATAGTTGAGTTTAACTGGCCTGAAGAGGAATGGCACATGACAAGAAATGAGTAACCTTCAACTCCTTGCAACATTACCCTAATGAAGGCACAAAGAGCCATGGCCACAGAAAGAGGAGGAACAGCTGAGTTTACACAAAGTCACATTTACGATTTGACACAGGACTTTAAAACAATTCCTTACTAAATACTGAACTAGCTGCCCAAGCGCTCTGCCATTGAAAGTCTTCAGAGCCTCAATGAAGGTTAAATAAAAGCCTTTAAGAAACAGCTTTGGCTCAGCCCCTTGGATGGGGGCTGGCAGAAGAGTCCTGGTCCCTGTACAAAACCCAGCAGTGATGCTGCATGTAACAGGGGTCATTAAATGGCTTGCAAGGGGAAAAGAAGTCTGAACAGGGACAGTAATGAGTTATTCCCTCAGGAGCAAGCGAGGTCATGTTTAACCACACACTGCACATGTAGTGCCCACTTGGAGCATGACAGGATGCAGAGTTCTGCCTGCCACCTACACCAGGGCTGAACTGCAGGGCTGTGAAAGGAACAGAACACAAGCTGAGAACGTGGGTCACTAATTTTCAGTCAACCTCCCCCAGATCTACCACATCCCAGAACTATAGTTTAAAAAAAATACGTTGTATTCTAATGATAAATTAGTGATGTTCTGCAATTACATGCAAAACAAGAAATAAATTCTCATTATGTATTTGGGTTTGGCATGTTGGGGTTTTTGTTTCTTGGCTCTGTTTGGTTTGGGTTTTTTCTGTTTGTGGGTTTTTTTGGTAGTTTTGTTTTTTTTTCTGACCCTGCCCAATGACTAAGCTCTATTTACATGAGCATAAATAATTTCCCTTTTGAAGGCTAAAATTTACACACTGGAAGCTTAAAAAATAACAAATCTGGTGCTGCTTTTGCATAAGATGATCAGTGGAACTCGCAGTCACTGCTTACGTGGAATTGCAAACTCTGCAGAGTAAAACTGTGAACTTACCTGGATTAATAAAAAAAAAAAAACAAACCCCATTTCCAGGTTACTCGGTGCTGCTGCAAAGTAGATTAGTGATCGCTTTTTAATGTGATAGGATTACAGCAGCCATGGAGGAACAGGGCTGACTGTACTAAACACACATCTGTACTTGGCCTGGCATTTTCTTTGCTACTGGGAGCTGTAATAGGTAGAATCTTGCTACAGCTTTATTGGGGAAAGACATACTAGAAGAAAATCAAATCCATTCTATACTGACATGGAGTTTTAATGAAGCTGATTATCTCAGGTGATTTGTCCAAAACTGTCTTTAGGTGGAAGGATGTAGTCTTGGCATTAGACCAGTGCTAATTAATTTAGACAAGCAGAGCTCTGGGTACAGTGTCTGATCCTCACAGTCCTCACCTGTGCTTTTAAAGCAAAAAATAACTTAAAAAAACTAAAAAAAAAAAAAAAAAAACAAAAAACAAACAACAAAAGAACCCCACAACCAAACCCACCCCACAAACTGCTGCATTTTCCCCTTGTTCTCTCTGAAACACCAATAATCTGGTTAATGAACACTAAGAGATGCAGGTCACTGTGTGTTTGCTACACATGCTTATTCTGCATTTATCCTCACGTCTCCTATTACAGAAGTTTGCCCACCACATCCATCTCCATTACCTGTGAACATCCAGACCCTGAGCAGGAATACCCTTCATTCCAAGACATGACCTCATATCATTAAAATGCTAAAGCAAAAAGATGTCATGTAAGTTTTACTTTTTAAAAATACAGGTGAGGACTATTAGCACTTGGATTTGAAACAGCACTGGACTACTACTAACAGGACTGTTGCAACTACAACTTCAGGGAGTGAGTCCAAATGTTGTTCCAGTACTTTCCAAAAAGTCCCAGCCCTGGGAGGTGTTTCCACGGTTTTTATTTGTTTTAAATAACTAACCTAAACCTTTCCTGTTGGATATAGATCAGCCTATTACTTATGGTGCTCCCCCAGGGAGTGAACACGAAGAATGGATCACTGTTCTCTAGAGCTGCCTGCCCTACTTTCTGTCTTCTGAGTTGAAGCAAACACGAGCTCTCCCAGTGAGCCTGTTTCTGTGAAATTTAATCAGGGTTATTAAACCAGGGCCCCTGTGTCCCCATGTTCAAAATGCAGCACCTGTCCCATCTCCCTATACCCTCTGTGGCAATTACTTCCCAAAGCTTTAACTTCACCACATCCCAGAACACACTTATGTAACAGCGCAACTCTCACCTTGCTGCTTTTTTTTCTTGTTATTTTTAAGACCTGGATCTTGGCTCTGAACACTTGCAGTAGCACAAGACCAATACTGCTGTGAGGAGGGGACATGCACAGGTGGTGACAGTGACTTCTCCAGGACCTCTGCAAACAAACTGCACCACAACCCAAGCTGAATTTTTAACTACTCAGTCTGGATCAGTTTTAACCTCCATACAGACCCCTCTAAGCATTTACTGGCCAGCAGAGTCCTTCACTTCAGAGGAAAGATGCCAGGAAAATTGTTCACACCAACAAAAAACGTACTGTAGAAAAGCAAATTAAAACCTTGCACTGTGGAGAAATATCCATCAAACTCTGGAGTTTGGCTCTCTTGAGATTCTAAATGGATATTCAGCCCTTCTATCTGTAGTAAAAAGTATGACCTGCTGTTGAAACTGCACAAGATAAAAACTCTAAATGCCGGTGAGATTGCAAATCTGTAACGTGTGCAGCCTCCCTGTTCACCTCTGTGCATAATGACAACTGAATTTAAAGTTACCAGATAAACAACCTGGGAGCAGGGAAAACTCTGAGGCACTCAGGGCATACACAGAATTTAATAACAAAAACAACAAAAAACCAAAACATAACTATGGGCACAGAGCTTTTGGAGGGGAAAAAAAAAGAAGAAAACTCACCTGTCTGTCGCAGCACCAACATCTAGCACAGCCACACTGGGAACCACCCAGAGCCCACCCTTTTAACATTCAGGGCTTTCCAGGTCTTTCTGATCAAGGAGCAGACCCTCTTTAGCTGATTGCCAATTGTTTTAATGACTCCCATTAATTCTGCCTCTGGGTATCTAATCACCACAGCTGCTGCTGCTCATGCTCCAGTACTCCACCACCTTTCCTCCCAACACTTCCATGCTTTTCTCTGCTCCATGCCCTTCAAAAGCAAACCTGCTCAGGGAGCCTGCCCAGGGCCTTTGCTATTGACTGCTGTAGTTTTATCAGCAGGGCACTGGGTGACAGCTCTTGTGCAAGAGAGATTTGGATTAGGTATTAGGAAGAAATTCATTACTTTGAGAGTGGTGAGGCTCCGTCAGAGGTTGCCCAGAGAAACTGTGGCTGCTCCATCCCTGGAAGTGTTCAAGGCCAGCCTGAATGGGGATCTGAGGAACGTGGACTAATGGAAAGTGTCCCTGTCCACGGCAGGGGCTTTGAACTGGATAATCTTAAGGATCCCTTCCAACCTAAGCCATTCCGTGATTCTGTGACTAGAACCCGCTCCTATTCGCCCTTATTTTGGCAGACCTGCATTTTCCCAAGCACGAAACCTCTCGCGCCTGTAACTCAGGGAGCCTGCCAAGCGCTCTGTTCGCCGCGCCGAGGGCCCAGGAGGTTTTGCTCAGCTCTCCGCGTCCCCTCGCAGAGGCAGAGGCGGCTGTGCCCGGGTGGCTCCGCCTCCCGCGGGTGCGGTGCCACGATGAACTGCAGCGATGCGCGGCGGCTGCAGGCGCTGCTGGGTGCGGTGCTGCGGGAGCTGCGCGGCCACGGCAACACCAGCGCGGCCCCGCAGGGACCCGGACCCGGCCCGGGGGCGGACGGCTCGCTGTACATCCTGCTCATCATGATCTTCTACGGCTGCCTGGCCGGGGGGCTCATCCTGGCGTACACCCGCTCGCGGAAGCTGGAGTCCAAACACGACCCCTACCACCTGTACATCGAGCGGGACTGGGGCCCCCGCGGCCCGGGGCAGGCGGCCGAGGAGGGCCCCGAGGGGCAGCGGCCGTGAGAGCGCCGGGACCGGCAGGAGGAAGGGTCTGTCCTGCGAGGGCATCGCTCCTGCTGCCCTCCGACTTGGGACTACAGACAGCCAGAGGCTGCGGGGGAAGCGAAACCCATTGCTCTTGTGCAGTCGCACAGCGCGCAAGGCCTGTCGTGCGGTGAGAGCCGTCCTACAACTCTTTGGATTCGTTTGTATCGCTTTTCTACAATAAACACCTGCATTACCTACTGCGGCCTTTCAGTACTTGGAGGGGGCTTATGAAAAGGAGGGAGAGTGAGTTTTTACACGGGCTGGTAGCGATAGGACAAAGGGGAATGGTTTTAAACTAAGAGGAGAGATTCACATTTGCTTTTAGCAAGAAATTCTTCACTGTGAGGGTGATGACACACTGGAACAAGTTGTCCAGAGAGGTTGTGGATGCTCCATACCTGGAAGTGTTCAAGGATGGGGCCCTGGACAACCTGATCTAGTGGGCAGCATCCCTGTCCATGGCAGGGGGTTGGAACTAGATGATCTTTAAGGTCCCTTCCAACTCAAACCATTCTGTGATTACATATGTACAGAGACTTCTCTCATTTTTCAGCTTTAGATCTTAGTTTAACATCTTTTCTTTAAAATCTGTTTGTATTCTACCTTGTTATCTGACCACAGTGCTCTTGCTGCCAGCAGCGTTTTGCAGAATTAAAAGCAGGTCCATTATTGCTGTAGGATGCTGCCTTCTGTCACTCTGGAGCACTGACAGCTGTGCCACGGATTGGAAGGCTCAGGTCTCGTTCTGTTAAAGCTAGATGGGTTTGGCTCACCTGGAAGCATTTATCAAAATAAAGACAGCTTAGAAACTGAAGTTGTTCACATGAGGAAAGCACCACTACTGTGGCTTTGCCAATGCACAGGAACTTTTAAAGCCATCAAAAACATTCTTCCACACACAGAGACGTGTAATTCCAAGAATATCTTTGTACAAGTTAAACTTTAAGATTAAACCAACATACAGCCTATGCTTTCTATAGAAAAAGCCAGGCAGGCAGAGGTTATTTTAGAGGTTCTAGACATGTCAATAGTCTGTGCTTTCTTGGTTTGGGTTTGGGGTGAAGTTTTTTCAGATAAAGATTAATGAACAATTCCAAGGAACAAGTGCTGTCACTAGGAATGCTGCACTACACAATACAAACTACTATTTGGATTTTATACAAACCACAGTGAAGGAAAAAGAAGTTTTGACGTTAACTTCAAAGGAGGAGTGATTTTGGTTATAGACTTAAATTTCCTAACACTCATAAATATTTTGTCCAACAGAAAACCAGTTGTCTTGTACTTGGCAACTGCTGCATCTTGTTCTCTACTGTAACTTTGTGGGGAATCACTTGAAGTGATGAGTTTAAAAAAAAATCCTTGAGAGGACTGGCAGTTACCAAGTCAACCTTGTCACTGTAGAAAAACACTGCAAGATCCACAGACCAAATTACAAAGTATCCTTAGATATCAGTGTCTTGTGAATACCTGGATATTTTAATGACTGCAAAGTATGGAGCAGAGAAAAAATTCAAGTTCCAGAAACAATTTTAGTGGGAGTATATGGCATAGTACTGTATGCCAACATTGTATCAGTACGTGAAACCTTCAGCTCAGCACAGAAAATGCAGCAGTCAGTATTGTGTGGGAAAAAGGATGTTGGAGAAACCAATAAACTGCCAATATTCTTAAAATCCCCTATCAAGTAATTGGACAACAGTAAAGTTCTAGTCATCTGCCAGGATTCCAACGGTATCTCTGGAAAATGAGAATGCTAACTTCAGCCTGGACTTTTGGAGAGTCACAAGCCATATACATATATATGTTATACATCTACAGCTGCAGAAGCCGACTGTCTAATGAACTTTCACACTGGGATAACTCAAACACTGTATCAGACACACTGGAAGATTTTCTGTGAGGATTCCCTTCAGTACAATCAGAATTAAGCTGACTACAACCAAAGCTTCCCCCTCTAAAAATGGGGGGATCACTATGCATGTACAAAACCTTTTATTTACCCTGTCTCAGTGATTAACTTCTCTTTCTGGCTGACCACTGCCCATGAGCAGGACTGGCCTGAGAAGCCTTACAGACTCACAGCTTAGGAATTATTCAGGACCACTGAACTCAGCTACTTTAGACAAGAATAGGGGAAGGACTGTTACAGGTTTCTGAGATCTGCACACATTTAAGTTTCAATGCACTGGACACTAAAATGC
This sequence comes from Neopelma chrysocephalum, assembly GCF_003984885.1. NCBI lineage: Eukaryota > Metazoa > Chordata > Aves > Passeriformes > Pipridae > Neopelma > Neopelma chrysocephalum. The sequence goes on from NW_020897733.1 coordinate 1,148,255, forward strand.
GTGCTTGACATATTTTGTTTCATATCAGCTGGTTACTAACTGCTTTCCACTGCTTCATCCTACAGACAAATCTGAAGCAAGGCTGTGGCAGTCCCTCCAAGTACCGCTGATTTCTTCATCTGATTTTCCCTTATCTTCATAATCTACTTCTCCCCCCAAAATGCAAAGTGTGTGCAACATGCTGTATTTAGGTCCTAACTAAAAACAAGGGCTGCCCATGTGAAAAAGTTTGCCCTGCACGACACAGTTCAAAAAGAAAGAAAGCACAAGACCTCCTGCCAAGTAACTTAACTAAACATCTAATTATCTGCTGTTCTATCTGTGCCTTTCAACACCTTGAAGAATCACAAGGTCTCAATGAACTGTAGTAATCTGTGATTTACATCAGTCCATCTGTTCTTATAGTTACAGTTCAACCAGATGTTTAAAGAAGGTAACACCATCGTGCATTAACACACACCCAGGTACTTGAAACACCCAAGAAGAATTCATACTGTGGCATACAGAGACCTTGATAAGTTACTATTAAGCCTATCAGCAACATTCATTTCTTTATGTTTGTTTTAGTAAGTCCAGCACATCCTGTACTGGTTGGAAATCTTGAAAAACCTTGAAGCTGCAAACTCAGCGGGACTGAAGTGAAATAGGCTGCAAGGAGACAAAAATTAGCCACTGAAACTCAACACATTTTTTTCCAGCAATAGTATATTCTAAGGTACCTGTATTACTGATGCAGGGCAAAGTGGCCACTTAGTCTCTGTAGCTTGTTCAATCACTGGACACAAAGGATAACAAGACAGATTTATTTATATTGTTAAATCCAACCTTCTGAAGGAAAAAGCCCAACTATGAATATCCTACCTCTTCTCAGTTAGGAAGAAAAAAGAAAAGCTTGCTTTTCTAGAAAGACCTCCCCGTTCTTTTCTTCAGACCAGGGGGAATTTTGAAAGAGCAATTTCTGAACTCACTTTCAACATACCTGCAAAAACATCTGGCTTGGCACTAACTGATTTATTATTCCCAGCACTCACAAACCCTTACACTGCATCAGCTGTCAGAGCCTTGCTCAGGATCATTACCAGGAGTGACTGCTCGCAAAGCCTCACTGAAATCTCCACCTTCACACACAGCAAGAACTTTCCAATATATTTGGCACCGTTTCCAGAGTACATTTCTAGAACAATCTGTTTCCACAAAACCACTGACCTTGCATTGAGATCTTCATCTTTTCAGTTGTCAGCTTAAAAGCTGCTGTCTGCACTGAGCAAGTGTTCATCAGTAATTTGATGTTAAATCTCCTGTTACCTCGTGAAGCTTTCCTTATTTGAGTGTCTCATTTCTTCTCAGCAGACAAACAGCAGAGGCACAACAACATGTTCTCAGTGAAAATACTTACAACCCAAGGATCTGGCTCAAATTTTGTTTGACTTCATCCAGGTATGTGCTGGACAGCAGCCTAGACTTCAGTAAATTTTAGAGGGAAATGTCAACTTGAGATAGTTACAGCTCAACACCATTTACTGCCTGAGAGTGCTCTGGTGAGGCATTTGCAACAGGATTATTCCAGACACATTTTTGCCCTGACAGAGCTCACAGCCAGCCTGTTCTGCAGTGCCCCAGCACCACACAGCAACAATCAGAACCTACAACACAAGCAGTCAAGATAAGGAAGCCACAACTTATTTCTTGCACTTTTAATATCACAAGAACAAGCTATGAAAACTTCTAATAATAATAAAAAAAATAGAATATCAGGTATGTGGTTTTTGGTTGGTTTTCTTTTTTTTAGTTTTTTTAAAATTAATCTTACAAGAGGTCTTAAACAATTTGAAAAACTTACAAAATATATTCAAGTGTGGAAAGTCATTTTACTGGTAAAACAGCATTTCTTTATAATGTGCTTTTCTCCAGTTAGGGTAAGGAAGTGTAGGCATATCAGAACCATCAGACCAAACTATTCAGACTAACAGAACAAATCCCTTTTTTCCATTCCAAGGAACAGCACAAGTATTTTAAATCAATTTAACTGTGGTATCCTAAAAGAACAAAACAACATAAAACCAGTGACTGATAAAGACAATACAGGGAACATACACAAAAAATCTATCAAGTCTTCAGTTGCTGCAGTTTCATATGTGGAAGTGCTTGGCTCTTCAGCTGGCTTTGTTTCTGGTTGTACAAGAGTAACTTGGTATCAAACAAAAAAAATGGGAGCATGGACTCCAGTTTAGAGTTTGGAGCATAAACATACTCATTTTATAGATGCCCATTGTAAATTTTGGGTATTGCAGCAGAGTCAGCAACAGGGGACACTAAACCAGCTGGATGGTTTCGTACTGAATGAGATAAAAGAATTTTTGTGTTCTCTTCTGCTAATTTAAGCACAGAAGTTTTAGCAAGCAGCACAGAACTAGTATGAAAGAGATTTTTTGTTTGTGCCATTAGTTACTCAGTTGTAAAGCCACTGGTCGACTGTAATAGCTTCATAATCACTTAGTAGAATAAATAAAAATATTTTGCAAACCAGCATTTTCAGTTATAAAGAGCAAGAGCTAATTCTGGTAGTACTGGATCACCCCAAGTGATCCTCATTGAAGATGATGGAAATAGGCAGGAGTAACTGGCACTTCTCCCCAGCCCGAAGCAATTGTGTTCCAAAAAATTTCTCTACAAAACCCCTGGGTATGCATACCAAGTCCCATTCCAGCCACAGATCTTACAAAGTAAGAGTTTAAGCTGGGTTTGTCCAGCTAGGCCAGTTAGTTACCTTCCTAAGTCACATTCCAAGTAGTGGTAGGTTTTTTTGTTTGGTCAGTTTTTTTAATATTAACTGCAGGAGTCAGATTTAAAAGCAGCTTGCATTTGGATAGCATGAAAATAATAACTGAGAATAACATATGGTTGAAACACTGCCTCATATATTCTAAATCTCCCAGTCTGCCTAGAAAAAGCTTAAAAATTACTATACAAATTCAAACTTGGATAAAAATATCCAAAAAGTATTTATTCACATGACAATCTTATCAGGTACTGATATAAGTGTGTGTTCTGGTGACCGCCTTCAAAGTCCAACAAGCCAATGCTACAGTTGCACCCATTACTACATTTTAAAAGGCAAAACCTGTTTTGTGTTTGCAAAGCAGATCTGTAACACCACTTACACAATCAAGAGCAAATTAAACAGCCAGTAGAGTACACCACACCAGTGTCACAGTTCAACAATGCTGTACCAGTTACAGGCATGTTTAGGGTTATGTTGTCTTTTCAAACTTGTATAGGAAATACAAATATATGAACATCGCGTATTCTCTTAAGAACAAACAGTAATTAAATAGAGTGATCCTTTCTTCACTACATACAGAAATAACAACGTATTTACAATATTTACAGTTTTCAAAAATTCTCTTCCTGCACTGGTCTGCAGGAATTCAAATTCTTCAGCCTGAAAAATAGGTACACAACACTTCTGACCATAAACAGCCTCTGAATAGACACAAGTTACTAATTCTACCTTACTGGTGTAAAGACTAGAGGGCCTGAAAAGGAAATACAGTCACCCATTTCACCCAAACACCCCGTTATTTGTGGGATTATATCGCAAACTACAGATGCTTTAGGATGTTCTACACATGTCAGATATTGCTCATTTTCACAGTTTTCTCGATTTAAGCCATAGAACCAGTGAGCTGCAGCTGTAACTGCTTTCAGACTGCTGTTGTCATTGTCACATGGGTTATGATGGGAGTTACAAGCTCCCCTCCTGTATTTTTAGTTACAAGCAAGTGCTCACAGATACAGCTACATTTTGGGGTTTGTTTGTTTGTTTTTCATTCTGCTTAAAACAGAAACAGACCAATTTGAAACAAATCTGCTGATATCCAGATTTACTCTTAAGTTCCCAAGTTAAGACAGACACTCTTAACCTGCAGTCTTGAAAACTATTTTAAAGCAGCTGAAAGCTTTAAACTGCAAATTCAAAGCAAGACACACAAAACACCCCAGAATCAATAATTAAAGGCCATGTTTACAAAGAACATGAAAAATACAGTAAAAACCTGCATGAGAGGAAGATAGTGTTTGTGGTGCAGAGCTGCTGTTCTTGAAAATAATTCAAGCACCTGTTCTGAATAACAGTACTGAAGAGAAAAATGGAAGGCTTCACAGTAATACACACTTTCAGTGCCACTTTTTAACTACAATGGTTCTTGAAAAGACAAAAAGGATTCAAAAGTTGCAGACTTAACATGGGAAAAATAGTCCAAACCTCATAGCAACAGAATGAACAGTTAAAGCAAACAGAAATCATGTTACCAACCTATTTCTAGGTCACTGTAAGACTTCAAAAGAAAAATATTCAGTTTGAAGTCCTTTACATGCATGTGGCAAGTTGTTGGCACAGGAGCTCCGAATCATTCAGCATGCCCTACATGTGAATCCATGTAAATTAACCACGACCAAAGTCTGGGAAGCTCAGACCAGAAGGAAACCCGATGAGATTATTTAGTTCTATCACATCAGAGAAGGTAACATTACCTTTCCAATGGATTGAGAGATTTGCTCCTTTCACAAACAGCAGAAACCACTGCAATCCTTCCCAGCCTCTTACAACCAGGAGTAGGTAGCTTTCGGAATTCCATCCACATGCCATAAGCATCTTCTTCAAAAAAGAGAAGATGCTACTGTAAAAACAGGTCTTTTCAAGTTGAAAAAAAACTATATTTGGTCAGAATTGTACGTGAATAGGATTTTGTACTTAAATAGCAGAGTTTGAGCATTCAGCAGCGGCAGCTCAGCTGCATGTAAGGCATTTGAGGAATGATTCGAGTACAGCTCACTGCCTTCAGCACTTCACTAAATTCAACTAACACGAGCAACCTCTCACATTTTAAGATTATTACTAAAGCTGTGGTCACTGGAACCAACCCCGAAGGATCTGCGGACCTTCCATAACAACAGATGCAACACAAAGAGCGCGTGTGTTCCCTGGGGAGAACAGCTGCCTGCACAGTGGACTCCTTCGTGCCAAATGAGAGAGGTCACTTCCCTGGCAGTCCCTGCTAACTGGCCCAGTCCTGGAAGCGGAAGCAATCCCCGGCGATCTTCCACACGGTGTTGGTCGGGGTGGCCTGTGCTGTCAGCAAGAAGTTCTGATTGAAGTAGCGCTGCTTATCGCCATCAAATTTGACAGTCCCACTTGTCACCACGAGCACTGTTGTCTGGCCTTGAGTAGCTTGTTCTTCACAAGGAGGTATAAAATGATGAAGAAAACAACTCAAACAAAGACTAGCAGGTAAAGGAGCAGGAAATGCACAGAGAGGCTTCGTTCAATGTGGCTGTACCAGCGCCAGGGTAACACCAGCTGGTTCCACAGCGGGGCAGAACAGCTTTGGTGCAGTGTTTCTACACAGACAACGGTGGGTTCGCTCAACACGGCTCTGCAATGGCTTTGCCATTTTCACCTCCTGCTGTTCACTTAGAGCACTATGACAAACACCTCCATTTTTGCTCAGAATAACCTCTCATTACTTGAGATATACACACATATAGGTATTTAGCAAGTTGCATAGACTTTTTCCCCCCGTTATTAGACATTATATCTTTTCCACAGCAGAGCAAAGCAAGTGTGCTTGACCACAGGCTTTTTCCTCACTTATATTCCCAAAATGTCCATTAGAAGCAATTTATTAACTTCTCAGTTATGTAAGCCTTTCTTTAGCAGTTGTTAGTCAGAAATCTAAAGAACTTAACATCTATTCTAGATGTAAAGAAATCAAAGTACACATAGGTTAATAAAGATTTGTTCCACGTTATACTGCAGATCAGGACCAGAGGCCACCATAGAGGTCTCTCAAGGACAACATAACCTGATACGTCAAGACTTTTTCCATACATGAAAATACATCATTTCTGAATATGATCTTAACAAAAAAGTCCTCAAAATATTTTCCCAGACATGAGAAAAAGTGTGGAGTTGCTGCATCTTTTGATTTGTGCTTTATTTATGCACAACTTGACATTTCAACCCTTGATATTGTCTCTAAGCTTATTCCAAAGGAAATATTAAGCCCTATTATAATTGCATTTCACTTTTAATAGTTAAAAAAGCCCTGAAAAATAGATAAATTATAACACAACCTTACCGTGAACAGGCTGGCAGTCCAACACATTAACCTGGAACTCACTTGATGGCAACATTTCAAAAAATTTATTTAGCTCTTCTTGCCCAGACACTGCATTCCCATTCCAAACTAACGTGGCTTTGTCCAAATATAGTCTGGTTAAAGCCTGAGTGATTATGAAAATACACATTTAGGAAAAATATGTAAACATACAGTGGACAACATACAAAACCTGCCCCCCTGTACTGATCAAACCCTGCTCCTGCAAGACACAGGTGCACACAAACTGAACTCGGGCCATGAAGAAGTGTAAGGCACTTCCCTTTTTACAGCAAGGCTGCACAGGAACATAAAACCCTCTGCAGGGCAGCCTGAGGCACAGAGGACTCAGCCTGGCCAACACAACACATGGTAACCCACGTGCAGGTGCTTCCTGTGTAATGCCAGTTAGAAAAGTAATAAAAAGTGCACAAGACAATTTAAACTATTGTCAAAAATCTACATACCCTTCTCCTCTTATCCATTGTCTCATAATAAATATTGACAAACTCATCTGCAGCTCTACAAGCTTGATCCACATAGGTTTTGAAATCCTGGAGGGAAGAAATCAGATCAAATTAATTAAGTTACACAACCCAATCACGTATGCAATTTCTACTGCAAGTTGCTTTGATTGGTCTTTTCCATCCTCACCAAAGATGGTATCAAATAATGTCAAAATTTATTCTAAACTCCTTTTCTACTTGCAGCAAGTGCCAGCTTTTAGCCAGGTGACAGTTTTAGAATTAATTTCGAATGCTGATATATTTCTTGTATTTAAATTACAAATATTTACATTGGAAAATGGGCTACAGGTGCTGTGGACACGAAAGTATTCAGGGAAAACAGTTGTTGCTGTGATGGCTGTTCTGGAATAAAGTTAAAGAACAAGATTTATTCAATATATTTCTGAGAATTAGCATGAACCCCATCACACTGCCACCCTAGTCTCATTTTTAAAAACACCTTTATATACAAATACAAAATATAATGAGAGAGAACACCAACATGCTGGATGTAGCTGTTCCAGTACCACTCAGTGCTGTATCCACAGGTAAAACCCAAACATTTCTCACACCTCATCTCTTCCCTTACATTTCTCTACTTTTATTCATCCCCAGGCCACAGCCTGTGCTGTCCCATCCCTGCACTGTGATCTCACGGGGTTATCTGCTCAGTTTTTCAGCTGCTTGGCCCTTGATCTCTTACAGACCCTGAACTGGGACACTCTGGATAGCAGATTCTGAATTTCCTGTCCATACTGGACAGGTTCTGTTATGATAACTGCACTTGGTTCTGTTGTGATAACTTGTTTTAGATGCTATTATTTATCATTATTCTACTTCAGCACTGTGCTCTCGCTACCTGCAACTCAATCAGTGCTGCACAACTGAACCACTTACGTTTTCCTGGAAACCTTTACTGAACAGACACCAGAACTACTGAATTCCTCCAGTATCACCACGGCAAACACTTCTCTATTCAGAGAACGCCCTACACTGCAAAACAACCACCAGGCTAGCAAATAATCCCTGTTTAGTCAGCAAAGTCAAACACTCTCATGTTACTATGCTCTATTTTTTCTCTCCCTCTGTAGGGACATGAGCCTGCTCTTCACCTTCCCCAGCAATTCCCAAACCCACAGGCTAATTCCAAACACATGTGACAAAGTAGTGTCAGAGATGCTGTATCCCAGAAAATGCCCAGAGAAACTCCCTGGCACTGATGACAAGGAGTGTCAGAGCTGGCCCTGAGAACAGGGACTGCAGCTCTGCCTGTGGTGTCAGAGCAGGTGCTGTGTCCCCTCAGCCGGGATGACACTGCACTGACCCTCTCCAGTTGGCACTAACCATTCCCATTTAGCTCCAAATAGATGGAATGGGTGTGAGGGAGGGCACTGTAGAAACACCAGCAGACTGCAACGAGCTGTTGGGGTATCTGGAACAGGAGTCAAATCGGAAACGAGCTCTGCTGGCTTTGATGCCCCAGACAAGTTTTTGCAGCCGTAGCCTAGCACTCGTTTTTAAATTCTGAGAGCAGTTTAGGCTGGACTAAACTTCTGGAGGCCATCTGGTCCTAAACCCTTCCCAAAGCAGAGCTGACTCCAAGGGTTGATCCCCTTCCTAGGCTGTATCTGACTGCCCAGTGTCTGACTGTCCCGTGCCGCCTTCGGACACCTCCGAGGGTGGCGATGTCACAGTTTCCTCGGGCTCCTGTTCCAATGCCCAACCACCTCGCTCAGCAGCCTTCCTTCCCAGCAGTTGAGGAAAGCCATAACTGGAAAAAAAACAACCAACCCAAAACAACCCTCTCGAAGACTCTGGCGACAACTCCAAGCAGTTTCCCAACCTACCCGGGCCCCGCCGACGTTTCCCCGAGCCCCTCCCTGCCCTCAGACCGCTGTGGAGGACCCCACGCTGCTCTGGGGACCCCGGGCAGGGCGGGGTGGACCCCGCTCGCCCCCGCGCTGAGGCGCCGCCGCCCCGCACGGGGCCGGAACACTTCCCGCGGCCTCCTCGCGCTCCCACGCCCGCCCTCCGAGCCGCAGCCCCCTCCCGGGGCGGACAGTGGCGCTCCCCCCACCCCGCGCGGCGGATCCCGGCGGTTCCCGGCCATTCCCGGCGGGCCCGGCCCGGCCCGGACTCACCACAGACGCGGCCATGGGGCGGCGAGGCGGGAGGGCGCCGGAAGTGCAGCCGGGACGGTTCCGCCGCGCCGCGGTGCCCCCGCGAGCGTTCCGCCCGCAAACCCGCTCCGGCCGCCAGCGGGGATTCGATTCCATGATCGATAACGCCAACTTTCAAAATCATTAGTTGCTGGAAATCCCCCCGGACAGATTATACTAAAAAAAAAAAAAGGAATTAAAATTGTAATCACAATTAAACAGGATGATGTATTTCTCCATTTGCATGGACATAGGAAGTAATTCTTAGAAGTGACTGATTTAGAACTTCAGTCAAATGCACTCGAAATATCATAACTAATGATAAGTAACGATGTACCAGGATTTCAGAAATGCATTCAGCCATCTGAGTTAGGACAGCTTTTATTTTGTTTTCGTCAGTTGATTGATTAAAATCAATTAAAATGTATAACAAAGTGCTGGATGATTTCAGAATTGCTGACAAAATTACAGATTTTTATTGTGAATTATTTGATACTGGGCAAATCAGGACCACGGAATGAAAATGGAATTCAATCTCCAACAAGATGGAAAGAGTTCACATTTTCCCACAGAACCCTCACATGACAATTATGCACGCTTACATTAGTACCTATGCAAAAATGAAGACAGACTGCACATTGCCAGGCTGCCTTTCCAATGAACCTTGTTCTGTGCCACAGAAAACTCTGATATTTCTGTAATGACTTCAGTTACAGACTAAAATGAGATCTATGGGTCCTGATCTCCCTTGATAAAATGAATAGCCCTTAGTTTTGCAAATATAGTCTTGCTGGACTTGGATTAATGAGTTTGTAATTTTCAGGGGTTTATAATTTATTCCTCTCTAAGGTTACATAATTAACACTGACAGATTTCCAGTTGAACATTCTCTATTAAAAGAACACAACAAACTACAATGCTTTTTAATTTATTGATTGAGAATATAAGTAACATTACTGGAACCATAACACACTTGAACTCTGCAGCTCCAAAATCTCACTGCAGTGCTGTACACAACACTGAAGGGCAAGTCCAGAAGGCAGCAGAAGGCAAATATTCCAAATTTCCATAGCCATTCTACTGAATAGAGACCAAAGAAATGATCCATGGGCTATATCAGTGATTAAAGTTAAACTGGTAGGTTCACTCTCTCATTATGAGGCTTATCAGCCTTCATGGATCACATGGTGCCAACAGCATCACTGTTCCCAGTGTCCCACTGACAGCTCAAAGATTTAGCAGATATGGTGACATTTGCCAGAAGAATTCCTTCAGGGAAGCGATTCACACGACCCTTCAGCTCTCAAGCTGCTAAAGCAGCATCTGTGAGGGCTCTCATGCAGTCATATGGGTCATGTGGACTGTCCTCTGTGACCACGAACCTTTATGAATCGTGAATGGTTCTTGTGAAAGACAATACTCTCAACTGCTGTTACCAAAGAGTGCAGTAATGCTGCCCAGATGGAGAGAAGTTTAAGGAACTGTCTCCTAAAATGAGGGAAGCAACTGGCACTGGCCAAATCCAGACAGATTCTGATTAGTGAGGTGCCTGTGAAACTGGATCATGACTCAGTGTTCGAGGGTTTTGCCTGAGCAAGGGCTGAGTGGGAACTCGAAGATTTGATCTGATGATTTTAATGGGAACTGGGAGTTAAGTCTCAGGTGCTCAGCACATGGGCACTTTGACCCGTAGGCTGGGTACAAAAATAATGCTAAAGCTGAAATTGGGATTTGCTAAAATACACTGGGTTTAGTAAAGAAAGCCTTGTTTGGACAGTTCTCAACACAAAAGGCATATTTCTCTGGGTAGACCCAGGCAGAACCTGTGCTTGTTACAGTCCCATGGGGACTCTGGACTATGCACCACTCCACCTCAAATTTCTATCATACCAGAACTGCAGGAATGTAATGACTCTTATCCTGATAAATACCTCTATTGTTTTTTAAAGAAAAACAGGACTTGCTATATATTGAAGTGGTAACTGTATCCACTGGGATACGATGAGATCAAGTACAAATAACTGTTCCATTTTACTGCATGTCAAAGCAGTCCCAAGTGGGGATAAGTTTTCAGAACAGGTCAGTTCAAAGTGTCACCACAGTTGCTAGTTAAAGAAATTTTAATATCCTCTTCATTTCCTTAGGTAATGAAGCAGTATTTCAGCTCTTGTGAAAATCTGGCCATAAGCAAGCTAAACATATGGCCAGATAAACATATTTGTGGGGTTTTTCCTCCAATATCTTTTCCCCTTCAAAAAAGAGACACTTTTGAGAATAGTAAAATTTAGTTTGAAGTCAATTTAATGAATATTTTTGGATCAGCTATAGATGGAGCACTAACCACTGCACATTATAGATTTAATAGAACCACTGTGCAGAGTTCACTCATGAGAAGGCCTGAAGGGCTGAAATTATGGTTTGTGTGCTCTCTGAAATTGTTAGCTCAGGTCAGCTTGTAGCATATTCTGAGCTCAGTTTACACTTGGCTTAGACCTCAATGCTGGGCACTGGTAGGTTGCCCACAACAATTAGCTGGTTAGTGGGATGACTTAACAACAATCAAATGCTAAGTAATGTTTCTCCAGGCCAAACGTACCTGTGACCATTTAAGAAATCATTTTCCAGTAAAGCACCATTTACTTCCAGCTGGAAATAAAGAGTTTTGTCACTTGTTTTTCTTTATAAATGGAAGAATTAGGAAAATCCTGTATGATTATCGAGTACATGCTTTCAGATGTTTTACTTTTATTTCTGAATACTGCAAAATATTGAGCACTGTCTGATCATCTGACCTGTGGTTCTGTACTCAGCTGATCTGGCACAGCAGCTCTGCAGCAGGGACAGCAGTGTACCTCTCTTTTTGACTTTCCCTGCTCTCTGAGTTATTACAATGGTACCAAATATTCCCTAAAATATCAGTAATCCAGTAGTCAACTCTTTACAAATGACAAAACTCCCACTAACTTTAATGGAAACAAGATCTGGCCTTTGCTTTGTTTGTTGAGTCTGAATAGGGAATAAACAAAGCTTCTTCAAAATGTACCTTTAACCACTACCTCAGTTCCAAAGTCCCAGTGCTCAAGCTCCAGTTTTAGCAAGTATCTTGGCTAAATGTCAAACAATTCCAACAGCTCTTTGAAGGCAAATATTAGACAGAGACTGCATCTGAAATAATTTCCCCAAACACCATTCAATTAACCTACTTGGCCAAAAGGTGATGCAAAAATCAATATTTTTTAACAGAGGCATGTGTTTCAGAGGAAACTAATCAATAGGCATCAGAACAATTTCAAATTACAAACAAATATAGACAAAGTTAAAATATCAAGCAGTTTAGGTATCCAATGCATTGCAACTCAAAACAACTCTATTATTTTCCTCCTGTTACAATTTCAACATGTCATTGCTTTTATTGAATTATTTTTCTTAAATAAAAATAATTACTGTAATTTTGGGAGAACTCACAAAAGAGATGTGAGTTTCCCTGTTGGTCCTTCATCAGCTGGAACTGTGCATTAGATTTCCTCTGAGACAGCAGTTGGAATAGACCTGAATATTTGGAATTTTTCTGTTTGTTTTTTATGAGCTGTTTTTATCCCCCTGTTCCTTCTAACCTTGTACATACATATAAGATGAAAACAAGAGGAGACACATCTCAGAACTCAGATGATAAATTTTTAGCATCAGAGGGGATGTGACTTTGTACCTACAATAAGAAAAGTTTCTCATTCACAAACCTTTTAACAGGAAGGGCTGTCAGGGAAGGAAGAGCTGCACAAAATGAGCTGATTCTCAATTGTTTTGCTGGCACTGTGAAGGCAACCCCCTCTCTGTGCTTCCTTTGAAGGCAGTGTAGACTTGGAACAGCCATGGAGATCCTGGAACTCAGATGTCCCAAAAGGTTGCCCCTGGTGACAAAACAGTAAGTCTGCCATCTTTGCTAGTGAAGACTTGCATAGAGGGCACCATCTAATCTTCTTTTTCCCAAGTATTCTAAGACCTGAGTTAGACCAAAAGAAAAATGTAAGATCTGATTGTGAATGTGCCCATTCCTCCAATAATTTTAAGGAATACCTGCTAAAACAGCAATGAGAAGAAAGGCTTAAGAGCAATTCCAGGCACAAGCTTCCTTTTTCACCTTTACTCTTTTATAGGTTCTACATATTTATGAAGACCCAAAGCTAGGTCAGTGCCTAACCTCTTCTGTAACAGCCTAATCTATTTTTCTTTGAGAAGTTACAGCCTTTGGAATGAATCACACAGGAATCTTCCTGCAACATTTGTACTGTATTTACCAAATACTCAGTAGGATGAACTTCCATTCCCACTGCAGTTATTAATAACAAACTCTGCATTACTGCAGTGTAAATACTGATTCACCAAAGAACACTAAATCTGATTATTAACTCCCATGATTTCACTAGTCTGCCAATGAGAAATATATTTAAAAAACATAGTAGTAAGTAGGGGAGGAACACAAGCTGTGAGTGATTTACAAGAACCTTTACGATTTTATCACCAAACAGATAAGAAAGGTAAACACTCAGAAAAAAAACAAGCCCTAAGACATTACATCAAAGTGAGAAAAGGGATTATCATCTTTAAAAATACTGTTTCTCCATGTTGCTATTCTCTAGATATGAATTCTCTTCAGAAAGAGGAAGACCATATGAATGAAGTCAGAAACATGAGAGATTTCCTAGATGACCTTTGGATTTATATTTCAAGATTATTTTGTAAGGACACTGAGAGATATTCTTTCCTTTTGGGGCACTAAAACAGATCAGGTAATAGCAGGATTCAGGGCACACTTTTAAACCCAGTCAAATCTTATTCAGGGACCTGGCTGGCATTTACTATCAATCCAGGTTCAGTTCCCAGAAAGGAGGCAATTTCCTCTATAAAGGTTCAGCCATTGTTGCACCTGGCACAGTGTCCCAATGGGAAAATGAAGATACAGATAAGCTATCTACAGGTAAAATATTCTCTCTGCTTCTGCACAACGTCAGTATATCTAAAAGACAAAGTACAGGAAAAGCGAGCATCTCCTGTAATTGTGATTTAAAAAAAGGTGAATATACTCATAGAATTATAATAGGCTGTGTCCCTAAATTCTTATCAAGATTCATTATAAATCTTCTCCTTTTTATTTACATTTCAACACATTAATACACCACTGTGCAAGAAATTGTTTCTTAGGGATTGAGAGCAGAGCATCCAAGAAACTGGCTTAAATGCCATGAAGGCAGCCAGGAATAAACCAACAGAGCATTGGCACGTTGGTTTATTCCAGAGCAATGCACCTGGACCCACCAGCTGTCATACATATTCCATCTGGAGCAACAGCTGTTTGCTCAATAGTTGTCATACTGTCTGACACAAACAATTGCTTGTTAAATTTGTCATCAGGCATTCTCTCTGGGGTTTGAAATACTGGAAAATGTCACATTTTGATTCTGTCTCTACGTCTGGAGCATTTTTTCCTACATAGTGTGCAGGGTTTCAGTGCAACTCTAGTCAGAGTTACAGGGCCTGCAGCATCTCCAAAAAGGTCAAGTTCAAGGTAGTTCACTGTGAGCTAAGGATGCTTAAGTAAGGGGAAGTGGAAAGTAATGTCTGATAGATCAAATTATGTGGCAGAGACGATGGAAGGGTCTGGTCAAATTGCCGGGCTAAGAACATGAGACTAACAAATTCATTTTATATAAACTTTGGGGGAGAAGGGAGAGGGAAATTCCAGATCATGGAAATTATGGAAGATGTTACAACAGTCAGGGCTGGGGAGTGACCTTACAGTCACAGCTGTGGGGAAAGAATAAGTATGTTTATTAGACATGTTATTAGGGAATGTTTTGCATGAAGCAGTGGAATTTGAATACTCAATGAATGAAGCAGCATGTTATTACAGGGTTGAGCAACTAGGAGGACTGTGGTGAAGAAGATATTCAACAGGAAATGAAGCAACATTATGTGATAGGCAAGCGCTTAGAAATGGAGAGGTAGACCTGAAACACTTCCTAACACAAGCAAGCTTTGAAGCTGAGAGTTGATTAAATCACCACACAAATATGTGTAACAAGAAAATGTGGAAATTGAAGACAGTCATATAATATCTCTGAAGAACTGAGAGAACAGAAGTGTACCCATCTAAATAGATGCTTTATGAACTGTAGGAGATAAGCACCCGGAGTGAAGGTAATGAAAAAAGTAGATCAAATTGCATCCTGAAAAAATTGGTTTGAAAGTATATTCCAGTGGATAATAATAGAGCCAGTAAAGCACATAATGGATGGGAAATCTAGTTAGCAGAGACAGAACCTGCCAAACAATTATCCACCTAATTTCTTCTTTGTAAGTACTGTTTGTGGCACAGAAGAATATGGCATGAATGAAAATACTCAGCATGTTATCTTAAACTGCTCACAACATACAGCAAGTCAACAGACAAGAAAACTCTCTTCAAAAAACCTTCCCACTGAGAGCACTTTTAGAATTGTGCATTTTATGAAACTCTACACAAGCAGGTCCCTGAAAATGACCTGCTTTCCTCTCAGCTGTGTGCATCCAGGGCTTGCTGATGCCTCATAACAGATTTTCTTCCTTTTTTGGACTGAACTGAAGAATAATGAATACCATATAGACGTTTTTTTAAATTATCCTTTTTGGATCAACAATGGGGACTTATCATAGTAAGTCACCCAAAATGTTATTCCTCAAAAAATGGGATTTGATTAACCATCAAGGATTTTTAAAGGGCAATCCGTGGTGTAAAGAAACATTCAAAAACAAACAGCAGATAACGTATGTCTCCATCATTCAAGTAAAGAAGGATAAGCCTTTTACTGCACTTACTGATGCTGATCTTTAAATTCATTGAATATAAAAAAGACAGAGTCATGGAAAGAAAAAGACACATTTTCTGTGAGAAGAGGGTGAGAAAGTTGGGGTCGTTCAGCCCAGAGAGACAAAGGCTCCGGGGAGACCTTATTGTGGCCTTCCAGTACTTAAAGAAAGATGGGGATAGACTTTTTAGCAGGGCCTGTTGTGGTTGGACAAGGGGTTTTAATGGTTTTAAACTAAAAGAGGGTATGTTTAGATTAGAAATTTGGAACTGTGAGGGTGGTGAGGCCCTGGTACTGGTGTGGCTGCCCCATCCCTGGAATTGTTCAAGGCCAGGCTGGCCGGGGCTTGGAGTAACCTGGTCTAGTGGAAGGTGTCCCTGCCCATGGCAGGGGGTTGGGACGAGATGGGCTTTAAGGCCGCTCCCGACCCAAATCATCCCGCGATCCAATGACGGAATTTCCCTGAGGGGCCCGTTCCGCTCCTCACCGACGCGTGTCGCCGTCGCGCCGCTCCCCACAGCGCTGCCGGGCTGTGAGGGCCCGGCCCGTGGCTCGGCAAGCGGCGGGGCACGGCCAGAGCAAAGTCTAAAGGACGGCGTTTGGCGCAATCTGTTTACTTTCCACCAGACTTTGCTTTCCGAGAGTAAGGAACGAAAAGCTGGAAGATGTATTTGTCAGCGTTCCCGAGCACAGCCACACAGCCGTGCATGGGATTGCGGCTCTGAGCGCTCTGGGCGTTCCCGTTCAGTGCGCTGATCACACCAGCCCCTGGACTGCAGGTGCCCGAATTTCTTGTCCCAGAACTGCCAAAACTCAGAGCACTTTTATTCACCTTAGATGAGGACCAGACTGGGCTCGGGACACTGGTCCTTAAAAGCCTAAAGCACTGCGACAAAACTTTATAGATAAAGTTGTTCTTACAAACTCCTTTTACCACTGGCAGCCACCAGCTGAACCAAGTCCTCAGGCTTCCCCGCACCAACTGCAAAATCAGTAACAGTATTTAACAGTAACATAAATAATTTAATTCCAAACGCAGCACTCTATAAATGGGAGAGCAAAAGAACCAGCAACCTCATGGAGTCCAGCTGGAATTGATGACATCATGTTGAGAACCTGCAAAAAATCAAACAGATTCCTCTGGAAGAAGAGGTGATTCTTGTGTTTTTAGTGAAGATTCCTGCTTGTTATTCAAACCATTCTAGGGATAGAGCAAAAGGAGAGGGAATAAGAATTTTAATGTATTTAAGATCTGACAAAATTGTAGAATATTTTTGGAATTCAGTGGATTGCAGAAAATGTAAGATATTTTCAAGGACGTGATAAGGGAATGTTCTGGAATATCAAAATGTTTCTTAAACAACCTAAAAGAGGCTACGCACATCCCACACAGAGCTACAGCTTTTTAGTACGTTAGGTCTCAGTCTAACATCCTAGCCACAAAAACAAAAGTAAATTAGTATTACTGAAGTTTGCAAATCACATTGTAATAAAGGATCTTCAAACACAGTTCCTTTGAGTGTCTCATAAATACCACTAAAGCAAAGGTATGGGAAAATATTGGAAAAGTGAATTATTTTTATATTCACAGATGTTTGGAATAAGATGATGTGGCACATAGGTACAGAACAACAATAAATGCTTACAAGTTCTCTTTCAATTTCAAGCAGAAAGACAAGAAGGTAAAATGACAGTGATGGAACACACCTTAGCACAGTCAACTGCCGAAAAAGGACAAAATACACTTAAATTCATAATGATGATGATAATTTAAAATGGGCTCTGGAGTATGCAATAGCCTGATAGATTAATAGAGAAACGGAATTTTGTCATTATTTACACTAGATGTCCCAGACTCTGAAGACTGTTGAGAACCAAGGGAATTTTGTCACTGATCTGTAAAGGTTTCTGTGCACATTGAGTACAAACTTTGACTTCTGCTCTCAAAGAGAGTTCTGCACAGAGCACATCACTTCCTTGCAGCTTCACTCAGGTTACAGTGTTGGTCCTTTGCCAGGAGGAATCACAGAGCCACTGAGCACCGAGAGCAGCACTCACTGGTGTATTCAGCAATGTTCTGTATCCAACCCAGACTGCCAGGATCGGTGTCAGTTGCTCTCTGGTTGGTCTCATTAGAGAAAGGAGACAGAAATATGCACAAGGGACATGTTCTAATTCTTATTTTTAGGCAGATCTTCACGACCTTGAACAACTATCAAGAAAAAGAAGCCAGTGCTGTAAACAAACTCTGAACTAGAAATTCTAAGGCAATTAAAACTGAGACAGTAGGGTCAGGAGACTGCAAAGGGTCTGTAAGTAAAAGGCATGGAGCTTCCTCAATTCCATTTCTGTGCTGCCAGAGTATGTCTCCTGTATCCATCCACCTGCCTCCTGCTGTGAAAAACCTTAGCATCACTTGCTTTACAAGTCCATCTGACTTTCAAGACCATGCATATCCATACCAGGAATAGTACAGAATCTTAAAACAGGCACAGGGAATTATAACTTCACTTACATCCCAGTGAAGACTTGAACTATAATAAAAACATGTTAGTTTACATAGAGGAAGGTTTAGAGGATAAAATTCTAGAAAGAGCAATGTTCTGTTGATTCTCTCAGGTTACTTTAAACTGTTTTCTTAAGCAGTTTGTTGGGATTCCTTACAGCAATGGGATGCTTGTATAAACAGGAAATAAGGTTAAAAAAGTGTGACATGGACTAGATTAGCTTCCAGTCAAATTTCTGCAAATTTTACAGCAACAGTCAATTGAGTTACACCAGTGTACCAGTGTGGATGGACCAGCAGTACAATCTAAACCAAATTAAATGATTAAGGATTTTAGGCTTAGAGTAGATGCATGTAATGTTTACTCATTTGAGAATGGAAGTTTATAAACAAATTGTAATTTATTAACATGAACAACATTTTTATCTTCCTGCATAATGTTTTAGGATGTAGACATAACAGTCAAGTTCTGAACAGGCACTTCATGAGCAATAAATTCCCCTTTCCTCCACCCATTTTATTAGAAAAGAATTCACTAGTCCTCTAAAAAAACAGGTGGATTGTGGTCATGTAGGGATGATACTTCAAAATAAAGAATTTTACTTAATTTTTCAACCCATAAGCCCAAATCTGTATACTGCTTTCTTAATGTGTCTTAGACTGAAGTTCAGGACATAAGAATAGGCAAGCTGGGGAAAATTCTAGCTGTGAAAGGGTTGTGAAATAACATAACCCCTTGAATAATTACAAATTTGCCCTGTTTTGAACTTAAGCCTGTCCCTGCACCCTCGAGGTGGTATGACCTCTCTGCAACCTGTGACGTGTTGTCACAGGATCCATGGAATGGCACAGGTTTACGTGCCACAACACTGGCAGCTATTCCAAATAAACTAACACCTGTCTCATTTGCACTGGTGGACATCCCATCCCTGAAAACTCAGGGCTTCCTAACAGGGGTGAGGGTGCCAAGTGCCTTGAAAGCAGGCACATCTATAAGGAAAAAAATTTAATTTGCTTCCCTTAATAAAATATGCTTTTGTATTTATAAGTCCAAACATGGAAGCTTGCATAGACAAAGCAATTTGGACACAGGGAGAGAGAAAACATTCCAAGCAGTGATGTTGTTATAAACCCTGAAATCAAAGTAATTACTCACTGAGTTGGGAATCTAGCTCCTGGAGTACAGTCTATTTTTATTTATTCCCTAATGAGGGTTAAAGTTAGCAGTCTCTGTACGATGATTAAATTTCATGGTAAACTTGGAAGAAAGATGGTAACACTAATGATGAGGACCAACCTGCTTCCTATGTCTGCACCAGTGATTTGCAAAGGAACTTGCCCAGGTATTTGTCTCTCATCTCACAATTG
Source organism: Neopelma chrysocephalum (assembly GCF_003984885.1). Lineage (NCBI taxonomy): Eukaryota > Metazoa > Chordata > Aves > Passeriformes > Pipridae > Neopelma > Neopelma chrysocephalum. The sequence goes on from NW_020897733.1 coordinate 1,167,794, forward strand.
TTTCTACTTACCTAGTGGTATTTCAATTCTTCAGGCACTTTTGGAATGGAAACATACATTTCTTTCCAGATGAAAGTGATACAAAAAAGGGGATACACCCTTTTCACACTGCTCCAAGAGGGAATCCTCCCAGCAGTTCTCAGCACACCACATGCACACAGGAGCCTCCCTACCTTGCAAAGACCACTCAGCAACATAGTACAAAAAATTATACGTAATCTTCTGCCTGTTGTTCTTTACTTGTCTTGATAGTTTGTCTGTCAGAACTGAGTTTTACATCTCTTCATTGATTCTTCTCCCTCTCTTCTTTAGCCTTAGTGCTCTTTTTGTGCCTTGTCCTTCTCAGCCTGCCTTCTCATGGAAATTTCAGTATTTAACCCCTCTCCTCTTTTCAGCACCTCATTGCATGCTCCCTCCCTTCACATGTATCTCTCCATTTAATTTACATTTCTTCCTTCTTTTCAACATGTCTTTGCTGGTATCCCTGCTGCAGTTCCCCAAAGGTACATCCTGGGAACCAAATTATTTAGTTACATTGTGTTAGGAGACAGAAAGGGCTTTTCAACTCTTTGGATTCTCAGGAGGCGATGCCTGACTGCTGGCTGCTGGCTTGGATCAAAACATGAAGCACTGACATGTTTTAGAGGAAAAATGTTGTTCCAAAGATCCACTACATCAGATGTGTCCATGTGACAATAAAAGAGCTAAGATCTTCAGGAGAAAGTAAACTGGGAAATGCTTGCTCTCTCCAGCTGGCAAAGGAGAGAATGAGCTTGAACTCTTCATCTCAGGAGTCAAGGACAGAAGCTTGGTAAGGTAATGTTTTAGTGCGACCGTGCCTGACCACATTCCCGGCTTTTTTGATGACTCCAGTATTAGAACTAGGGAAAAAACCCCATCATCCATTCCTGGGCACAGGGATGGCTGGGGATGTGTTAGGAGCTATATGGTTCACTGCTGGAATACATGGAAAGCAAGTAAGTAGGAACAGGGGGAGGAGCAGCAACAAGCAACATGATCTTGGTGGTGTTGACATCAGCAAGAGGAAGGTCCTGCACTCAGCCCTGGGCAGTGTTGCCAGCTCGGGGCCTGGCTGCTGAGATCACCAGTGTGGGACACAGCTCTGCCATAGAGGCCCAGACTGCAACCAGAGCAATGGGAGTTTGGGTGCTTCTGAAAGGAAGTAGCAAACAAACTCCTGTGTCCAGGTTCAGTTGCTCCAAGTCAGACAGCACCAAGGCCAAATAACATTTCACACCAACCTGCAGCAGAAATGTGAAAAAATCAGCAGCAACATTTTCAGCACAGTAATTCAATCATTCTGAAAACCACAGTCATAGATTTTCCTGAGGGGAAAATCACTGGGAGGGGTACAGGACATTGTCATACTGTGGGGCAGAATGCTCAGAGGGAGGATATTCCATTGCAAAGTGAAGCAGTGAGGTAATCATAACATTATTTTATAAACTGCATACACATCAATGACAACGTCAAGCTTAATGTACTGGAATGTGTTGAAATAACAGAAAAAGAATTCATCTGACCAGATAACAGGCACAGAACACTGTTAATGACAATGCCAGCAGTAAAACCAAGAGGAATTTTGTAGGCTTACATTGACCTGCATTGCAGACTAACATTCCTTGTGCGTGTGTCAAACATATTCGGTTTTTCCTCCACAAAAAGGTAAGTATAGGAAAATATAACAATATCTCAGATGAATCTACCATTTACTATTGTCTACTAGCAATGAAGGCTCGTGAAAAATGGGCTCAGATTATGCTGTACATGTTCTGAGAAAACTCACTGCAAGTTCCTGAACGTATTTATAAATGTAGTGCAATACGAATGAAAATAGTAACAGTGTCCTGAGCTCTCTGTTATTTTGCAGGCAAAGCATCAGTCTTTGTACTTCCCAAGAGCAACGCCCAGAAAATTGGTGTGACCAGGGAAAACAGAGGTATGGCCAGAACCATGTCCAGTGTGAAATGAGGATGCTGATGATCACATGGTTTGTTATTTTGCCCTTTAATACACTTTTCTGTGTGGTAAATGAAGGCACACTCCTCAGCATAAAATAGAGAAGTTCTGCTAAAAACAAAAACTACCATTTAGCAGTTCCTGACAACCAGTGCTGCTTGGGGTTGTAAAAGATCCCAGCAAGGGTCAGACCTGGCAGACTCCAGAAGCATTACCAAATGATGAGCACCTCAAGCAGGGCTGCTACAGGAGTTCATTATAATGATTATTAATATTAATAATGTTGCCACTGATTTCTGCAGGAGCCTGTTGGATCTAAACCATCCTACGATCTCTCTCTGTTATTTGGCCCCAGCACTGGCCCAACTGCTACAAAACTTAATATTCATTATGTCTTTTATTCACCTTATTCTGTGGCATTGAGCTACAGTTTTTGCTGAGCTTTTCTCATTGCAGGTATCCTGTCTTACAGGACTTGCATGGCATTTGCTCCCTTCTCTTTACAGTCTTGATCAAGCCCTCCCACCACCTTTCAGCTGTGCTCAGGAGGCAGCAGCAAACTACTTATCACAGTACTCGGTCTCGCTATTTGTTACTACCATTGTTGCTTTTTTTTCTTATTTTATTTTTTGCCAGCATGCATTATTTCTCTTGGACTTTTCAAGGGTTTGATTTTGCGAAATGCTGAGAATATTCTATTCCCATTGGCTTCTGTGGAACATAAAGAAGTCTGCGCTATGTGGGACAGACCCACTATGTTTGCATGGTTAAACTCTGTGAGTTTGTTGTCTTAAACTCACCCTGCACTGTTAGGATGTGCCCTTCTTTAGACATTACAGGTGTACTCTTTAACAGCAAATATCATAATGGAACTATTTCAAAAGTTCTCTTTCCTCTTTTTTCTTGTGTTTGTTTTTTTTTCCTATTCTACTTTATTTTTGTTTATGTTTTTCTCAGACTTCTGAGTTTCTGCGCTTTCCCAAAACACACCTACTTTATTTTGTCTTTGTAAGTGCTTCCTGTAATGCCATCTTCAGTCCACCTCCCCCAAGTAAAGTCTTTTCTCTCTTCTCCTCAGCCACAAACATGAGTGCTTTTGCATGCTATAGTGCTGTTCAAGTAGTGCTTCCATTCAAGTGGAGGAAGAGCTGTAACTCGACTCTCCTGTTATAAAGCATTCAAAAGTTTAAGAAGCAAGGAGCACATCGGGCTGATATTTCCTATGTCATCAGCCTCAGGGTAAAATAAATTGTGAGGACATTTGGAAAAGTTTAATATTTCTGCTTTTTAAATTTTGAAAACTTAATCATGTTTTCATCATTAAAGAGTATTTTTGATGTTTTCCTTGACAACAACTGACTCAAAAATAGCCTTCGCTGTTGGATTTCCTTTTCCTTTGGAACTATGTATCAATTAAGGAAGTTGTAATTCTTAATAAATAAACACATAGGCACAAGAGGAACCAGTGCTACTCATTGTTTAGGGAAATAATTTGGCATTTAATGAGCTCTTTATGGCAGCTGAGGAGGACGGTAATTAACAATTCCTGTTGGGAGGGCTCCGGGCACTTCCTTCTAGCAAGCACCATAGTTGTGGGGTTTTATAATACAATCTTGCAGATTTGCTAAATATGTGTTCATGTTACCCCAACTGTTGTTAGATAAACAAATTAAATCCATATGTAAAATGAAACAGTTGGAAAACAACTAAAATGTTATCTATGACATGCTGATTTGGTACTGTCTATCCTGCAGAATGCCCTCCTGAGCAATAGTTGAAGGGTAAAGGGAACTCTGAAAGAGGAATTATATCAAAAAGTGAAATTAGTTAGGGATTCTTCCTTTCATCACCATGAATCCAGTCAGGTATTGCTGACACTGGAGAAATAATTATATGCTTAGTGGAGAGTGTTCTGTGTTTTTTATTCTTCCTATTCTCCCTGGTTTGGAAAAATAATCATTGAAACAAAGTCTAGAAATATGGACTTCCACTGATTTATAGTCTAGAAAAGAGAGAGGAAATAAAAAGCAGAAAACAGACGAATAAAGGTTAAAATGTTGTTAACTGTTAAATCCAGCATATACTAACATATTTTCTTAACCTTTTTAATTCTGTTAAACTGATTCTAAAATAATTTTGATTTGCTGTGTAAACCTGTTTATAGCAGTAAAACAATTCCAAAGATTCTTCATTCTTCTTCAACATTCTTCAGAGTGGTTGTTACATCAAGGATGAGGAGATAGTCTGAGAATAACAATGCTGCACAACCTCTGGGCATTGTGTTTCCCAAGCTCATAGTTAATTACTGACATTTTTAGATAAATGTGCTCAAAATTTTTGTCTCATGTTTTACAGATCTAATGTATCTGAGTAAATCCAGCTAAACATTCCACTGACTAAACTTCTAGATATCATCTAGATAAAAAGAGTGTCAATCAAATCAGTGACATGCCATGAGAAGACTAAATAAAAAAAAAAGTTGTACGTTTGGTGTTTATATTGTTTATATTGTGTTTTCTTATTGCTAATCTATCAGGCAATAGTGAAGAAGGCATTTAGTGAGTGGACACAGCAGAAACAGCGATGTAACACAAAGGGAGCATCGTTCCCTGTTTGATAAGTGGGAGCTCAGTGCCCATGTATGAACCCACATATGAACACAGACAAGGCAGACTCAAACACAGACTTGTCCTCTCCTGCCAAAGGAGACTGGAAGTGATCCGAAGTGCAAAAAGAGGCAGAAACCACTGACTTCAGTGGAATGTGAGGCATGCTTTCTCCTTTGTTTTCCAGCATGACTATTAAAAGAAAACATTGTCTCTAGCTTTGAATCTTTCCAACTCTAACACTGGCCAAAGCTGAAAGGTGCTGAGCACTTTTTGAGAAGGTGCAGAGCTCAGTGAATTCCCAGTAAGGCAGGGAACATTCAAGGAACAGCCTTCTGACACTGAAACACGTTTGCAGCATTCAAAATGTAATGTTTCTGTGTAATAAAACTGCCCTGCTGGTACTAAATCTAATCAGGACCACGTGCCCCATCTCCCATGTAAGCATGTTTTGGAGAATACTTTCTACAATAGCTCATCTGTGGATTCAACCACAAATGAAATGTCTTGCTTATGTTGCACTCCCTTTCCTGCCTGTCTGCACAGAGTAAAATGAACTGTTTCTTCAGCTATCAAGCAGCCTCTCTCTCTCTTCTTCAGTCCCAATATATCCAGCATCCCTCCAGGGTTATTGTATTTCTAAATTCCATATATAAACATAGATGCATACACATGCAAATATAAAGATATGAGAGGTTCTTATTGCCATGAATGTTGGAAACAAATCTGGAGTGCTTCTGACTAAAGAGCCTTTATGGAGCATTCTATCACTGAAAAGCTATTGGTTCTAATTATACATACCTGAAATCAACAGAGTCCTATGAATCACTAAGTATTTTAGGCAATAAAAATAGCATCCAGCCAGACCTTAAATCTTGTAAAAAAATACAAAAATCAAAATTACTAAAATCTAAAAAAATCTAGCTATCTTCTTATTTATACACTCCCACTTGGCCATTCACCAACACCTCTGAGGAAGTTTTCTATCCACAGTTAGAGCTTAATACCATTCCCTAGGAAAAATCTTTCGGGAAAAAGGATTTTTATGCTTCATAAAAAAAAGCTTGCAGGTTCTCCTTTTATTTATCATCTCATTTTTTATTTATTGGATTCCTTGGAAAAAATGGCTTTTCTGACTCTTTCACACTGGCCTCTCCATATACATTCCTGCACTAAAATTCTCTTACAGTGTTCCTTACACTGTATAGAGCAAGGTTCCCTAATTCTTGGTTTCTTCAGAGACAAAAGCCTGGATGGTTCCTTGTGGATTTGTGGTGCTATTACCACTGGACTGCCAGCTCAGTTCTCAATGCTTCCTATTGCTATAATGAGTCAGCTTTTCATACAAAATGCTGTTTCATTTTCCTCATTGAAATTTGAACAGGCTTCTGGTCTGCTTGTCCAATGTACTTTGTGAAAAGTCACATACTAGTTTGGTTTTAATTCTTTGAGTGCTCACTAGTCTTTCAAGGTTACTCTCCTGTTGTTTACACAGCATCTACTCCTGAATGGTGGAGATGGACCTTCAGACTTGACAAAGGAAATCATTAAAATTCCTGGTATTCTTGAAGCAAACTTATGCACATTTCCTCCCTTTTTCTACTTCTCTGCCACAAAGCTGTAAAACCCAGCAACAACACTCAGCAAACTTCTGCCCTGGGATGGACTATTGTATGTGATTGAGCAAAAGTGCATTTTTTAAGTCAATCATATAGCATATGTGATCTAATGACAACCAAATGGCATATATTTGCCATTTCCTTGATATTTTGCTGTCCTTAAAAGCTTTCTGAGAAACTAAATGTATTTCATTAGCAATAATCAGTTAATCATAACTCAATTTTGAGTTATTGTTCCATTTTAAAGTTGAGGAAATAACAGCAGAGAGATCAAATGGTTTCTTTTGAGTCACAACAGTAACAGCAATGTTGGTATTGCAGCAACATGCAGAGGCTGCATCTGAGATTTGTGCTTCAGGGGCTGCACAAATGAACAGTTTCCAACCTCAGAGAACTGAAATGCTAAATGAAGACATACAAGAGGTTATGGTGGGAATGGAGGGACAGAGGGGCAAAGTGATTTTCCTGTAGTCACACAGACAGAAATCCAGACCTCTGATGCCACACTGAGATAAACACAGTATAAATGTCAAACCTGCTTGCTAGATAAAGTCCAGACATGGCATTTCATGCCAGAGGAACCAAACTACCCTTTTCTTTCCCCCATCAATCTTTTCTCATTCTTCTTCCTTTTTTTATATGGTCTTAATCTCATGTTATTACAAAGGTTTTTTGGTACCTAGATATAGTCTTGGATGGGAAACAAAGCTTTAGCTTCTTCAGAGAGATCCACATTCTTCTGTAAAACAGATACATCATCAGCCAGAACATCCCTCCCTTTAGCTCTCAAAGCTGCAAATACTTTATAACATATGTTCCATCAATGCTTTGGCAGAACTATTCCAGTCATTATTGCAGGGAAGCAATAAATTGGGAAACACCTATTATAAAACTTCTCATGTGCAAGTCCACAAGAAGATATATTAAATGTTTGCATTTTTACTATTCATTTTATTTCAGCTAGAAACATATACAGTCTGCATAAGTTCCCCTCAAATAAAACCAACAAGTCAATCAGGCTTTATAAAAAAGAAAAATTAATAGCAAGATAAAGTCCAACAGGAAATTATCAGGATTATTAATAAGTTTTGTGGATTTCTTTACAGTTTAATTACCATCAGGATTTATGTGAAAGATTAAATTGCCTGTATAACAAGCTTAGGGTCTGTTATTTGGTATACTTGATTATCAAGAGTCAAAGTCCTGGTGAAAATCACATTGCACAAAGCACAAACTAATGTGGGGTAACCTCTGGTTCAGTGACACGTGGAGTGGCTGAGTCCACTCATGGGGAGCAAGAACTCTGCCGTATTCCATCTTCTCATTTCCCAGTTGGACAAGAAATGCAGAGAAGCAGATTCAAGGGTCTTAGTTCTACTCATGACTAGAGCCTTAGTGAGACTGTGTGAGCCCAAGTAAAATGTTAAATAAATGGTTTTTTTCAAAACTGCAATTTTGAAAGAGAGCAAAAATTGTCTCTTCCATAGGTTACCTAGGCTACTTCTTAGAAAGAAGTCTTCTGTTAGCTGTAAAGATTATACCTTTTTAGGTTTGACCTGGGGTTTATGTTGACTATTTAATAGCTTAATATTTGAATGTCTCTTTATAAAGATTAAAAGTAAAATTTTTTTACTGTGATACTAAAAACTAAGTTTCCCTAATCCTTCACCGAGAAAAAACTTGTTATTTTTTCCATAAGAGAAAGTGTTTTTATACAAGGGCTAAATCTCGTTAAAGTGAGTTTAAAGCAATTAACCTATTTCTTACTGTCAGATTTAATTGTATTTTGACCTAATTGAAGACTAAAACTTGTGCTATACCTGTCTGAATTACCTTTAGCCTGAAAAACATCCCAGCTGGAACAGGATGTGCACACAGGAATGGAACAAACTCAGACCAGGGGTTTCTATGCTTTTGGATCAGCATTTTGGAGGCTGAGTATTTCCAGAAGAAAAAGAGATGTTATGTTGCTTTCAGTGTGCATGGAACGGGTCTGTTCCAAGCTCTCCCCGGGTAACTGTCAATGAAACTACTCCAGATCAATGTAAGTATTAGTAACAAGTGAAAAAAATCACTAATATAATTGTAAGGAATGATCCAGAATCTAAAGAAAAAACATATTGAGAACCTGTGTTTTAATAGCTTCCAATCCACTGGTTTCTAAGGGTTTCAGGCAATTGCACTAAAATATAGGTCTTGCTCTTTCTATCATTTGTTTATCACTCTCTACTATGAAAACATGGAAACATATTCGGAATGCAACTAGATGCTCCTGTGAACATAATCAATGTGAGCAGGAATTCCATGTTATATAGTACATCCCTTTTTTTCAGTCTAGGATAAATCATTTAATCAGAAATTCAGTGAGTAATTTGGTTTTTAAAAAAAGTATTGTGAGAAATCCTTTAATTTCATAGTTCGTACAGCATTTAAGTTGAATAATTAGGGACACACACACACATATATATGTATGTATATATATGACACAATGTTGCACCTGTAAACAATGCAAATATCTCCTTTATACTACAGCTATGATGTATTTGAGCTTGTTTGGAGACCACCCAGATGTGTCTCCTTTCTATTTGAGAGTCCTGCCCTAAATTACAGACAACCACGAGTGGGAGGCAGTCTGACTACTTGCAAAAAAAAAAGTTAAAAATATTTTGTAGCAGCTTGTTAGAGCAGGAAATCACTTGACTGGACCGAGGTCTGTGGCATTTGTCATTCCTGTAGAGCTTGTTTTGACTCCACTGGAGATTGCATGGGATGATTGAATACTTGGGTTTCTACCTCTTTTGCCTGAAAAATGACCAGCAACCAGGCTTAGCACATTTTGACAGATGGAAAGTGACTGTTCTATATTCTGTAAGAACTCAGGGTTTTCTTTTTGTTTTGGTGGATGTTCAGTGATGCAGTTCTATTTCTGTTCCTTCATGTTACAAGAGGCAGGAGCAGGATAGAAGGGTGACATTTTGAGGTTTGGCTTGGCTCTTGTATTGCTGACCTACAGCCCAACTGCACAAAGACCTGCACAAAGAGAGCCCATGACCCCATAAATCCTACAAGCTGCAAAAGGCCACGGCCATGTCAACTGATTCATTTCTCTGTTGCTGGAAAACCGACTTTACTACAGTAACATGCTGTACTTTAAAGGTCACAGTGAACAGGGTTCTGATAAATCAGGCTTGACAGCCACAGAGCGGGTCCATAACAAAACAAGAAGCTTTAAAATAAGTAAACAAAAAAGCAGGTAGAACAGCCAGAATTCCATTTTTGCCTGATGAGAACAGAAAACCCATAAGCAGAAAAGCAGAACATTTTCTGCAGTCTAGGGCATTTTTCAGGTGCCCATCACAGTATTAATTCCAGGAGGGAGGGAATCTCATGCAGTTATCTACCCCATGTACTTACTACTAGACACATGTAGACAATCTAATCATTTCTGCAGAGAAAAACATATAAATTCCTAAAAAGAAATTATGCTTCAAACTTCCTGCCCATAATGGTAACTGCAGTTGTCACCTATTATAAGACTGAAAATAGAACAGTGAGGTCAAATACCAGATCTGCCGGAATAACAAAGCAATTTTAGATGACCAAGTTTGAGAGAGTCTGGCAAGAATATGCTTCTGGATTTCACAGAGAGACAATAAATAAACATTTTACTCCCCAGATACACTAAATTGAGTGCAGTGTTGTTGATTACTGCTTTCTGTGTATTTTAAGCATGCATGAACTCACAATTTATATAATCCACTGCCTGCATACTCCATGTGCTTGTTTGTCTCAGCAATCAGAAAGGCACAGACTGCATCCACAAAAATTTGCTCAAACTTTTAAGTCTCTTAGCTAAGCTCAAACATAAGAATTTAATTTAAAAAAATACAACACATATATTGAAAATCCTGCCTTTGTGGAGCATTAACACCCTTAATTAAAATTATTCAGCAGGAAGATACAGGTATTCAGCATTAACTAGGATCTTTGCATCTAAAGAAAAACATCTGTTTATCAAAATACTAACTACCCATATGATTGAAATTCTACAACGTTTTGGTTTTGACTGAATGTATATCTTGTTCGTATCTCAAGCTTTAGTCTGAAATTAACTTACTATACCTCAAACTATATCAGAGTATAGCCTTAAGGAAACAATGTCAGACTCCCTTTTCCCCCCAACATCTTTGACGTGCTCCAACAATCCCAACAGTGGTAAACCCAACTAATTAAATTGGGATTATGTTTGTTTTCCATTATCACAGCAATCACAGTGTGATAGATTAGTTTGCTAGAAAAAACATGAGGCACTGGAAATGTCTGTTTTGTAAAATAAGGCACACTGAAGAGATTCATGAGCTGCTGTTACCTCAAACTTGTAATTTTATATAGCATGACAGTGTCAGTAGACATACCAGCTTAGGTACAAAGACGCAAAGTAACTATTTATTATTTGGTCCGAATACAAATAATTAGATTTTTAAATTAAAAATAAGACCATGATGTCAAAATACTCTGTGTGCAATGGTGACTAAAAATCAGATTTTATTACATGAATGGAACAAAAAAGCCAGGATAGCTGCTGCAGGGTTTTTTCCATAAAGAAGTTCTTAGAGAAAAGGTTTCTGACCAAGAATACAGGCCAGAAAAATGTCAACTGATCCACTGTGGAGAAGCTTGTCACAATCTGTAAATAGTTCTGCTTTGATAACACAAATAAAGCCCTTCATACAGGCTGGAATGCTTGGTTAATTGGATGTGACTTTTTCATTGATGTGATATGAAAACTCCCAAGGCAACTTCTGAATTTTATCTAAAACTTCCTTTTCCTCATTTAAAGCTGAATGATTTCCTTCTATGGTTTTATCAATGGGCTAGAAAGGCTGATAAGATTGTTTCCTTCCTCTGTTAGATGTGTTTGGACTTCTGCCATCTTGTCTTGAAAAGTAATACATTTGATTTCCTGTCCTGGGTAGAGCAACAAGAGGGAGGTAACTGCCTTCATTCATAAAATGTAACTGGAAGATTAACGTAAGCCATGGAAAATGAAGCCAAGAGATGGGTTTGCATTTGAGCTACTCAAATTCTCAGCCACTGCACCCCAACAATTTACTGCTGTAAGGGCACTGCAAGAGCACCAGGGAGCAAATCTCTTCTCAGCAGACTGAGGGCTGTGAACTCCTGTGAGCTCCCTCCAGGAGGGAGGTGCTGAGGGTCTGAAACTCTCCTCCCATCTCTCCCTTATGATTCCACTCTTCCCTCCTCTTCCCCATTACACACTTTTGATACAGAGCTCTGTTCTTATCAGTCCTTTGCACACCAGAATGAAGTAGGTGTGAGGGAGATAAAAGCATGACCTCATTCAATCCTCCACTGCACCTCTCCTATAAAGGAGAATTTCTAGGGCTGCAGCCAAAAGTGATTCTGCAATTTTGTGGCAACATAGGAAAGTTCTCTCCCTTCCTATTTCATCCCCACAGCAGGAAGAATAATTTTGGACTTAACAGAATCTTCAGTATTTATCACACATGCTCTTGCATCCACTGTTGGACTTCAGCCCAACACACAAGGGAGTGCAGGAGCTACAGGGAGCTCGTACAGCTCCTGTGTATAAGTGCTAAGAGGCATGAATCATTAAAGTTATCTATTTCCTGAATACAAGCACTAAGGCAACAGCTGTTTTTACAAGATAAACAATATCACATCCTCCTGGACCTGAAAGAAAGAATCAAATCGGACCTGAACTGCTATATGTTGCTTTAAGTAGAAAAGACCCCCATTGATTAATATAAATAAAGTTCCAATCGCTTTTTTTGTGTCAGTTTGAGACATGTTTACTTTGTGAGACTGTCTTCTAATAGAATTAGCCTCAGTCTGGTGTAGCATTCTCATTTCTTTGCCAGAAACACCTTCTGCAGCACTCAGTGCAATCTGAATTTAATATTCTTACTCCAGAAAGGGATGTATTTCATTGAGGAGTGATCTCTCATCACATGGGCAGGACACAGTTCGTTGCTGCCTCATAGCTCATCAGCCTGGAATGCAGGGGTGATAAAATGGGGCTTTTTCACCGCCTTTCTGCTTTGGGTGTCTCAGCTTCTGCTGCAGCAGCATCAGTGAGGCCTCCAGTGGTGTTGGCTGCCCACCCTGAGACACGTGCCCAACTTGGCAGCTACTTCATGCAGTTTTACTGTTTGCCTTCCTAGAGACGAAAGGATCCCAAGGTCCCTGCCCAGCCCCTCCTACATCCCTGTTAGTATACATCCCCCCTTCTCCTCTAAGTTCTCTTAAATTTTTGTAGTTATAATACCAGTCCTCTGTTCCTCTTTTCCTCTCCCAAGATGCTTCCCTTTCCTTCATGCCCACCTCCACTTATCCTCTGAATTCTTTCTCAGCTACACTTGGATCAAAGCACAGTGTGGAGAGCATTTGAGCTGCTCTCCTTCTGAGGCTGCACTACAACTACCAGGACATCCTTTGTGGTTACTCACCAGCCCTGCTCCAACAAGTACTGAGAGATTGCAGAGCTCTGAGTATTTCTAAGGTTGCTTCAGAAAACTTGAGACATGTTTTCTGCCCATGAAACTGTTATGGGAAGGGTGAAATAGGCTGCCTATGCCTATGTCATATTACACAAAAATTATTTTCATGCAAGGCTTTTTCTCAGGGGTAGCATCTGGATAATAATACAAATACAATATAAAACCAGTAACCAGGTTACATTTAAAGAAAAAATACACATATACATAAGGACTTACAAACATATATATACACATAGGTGTGTACTTATGCACATATATATAAGAACTTATATAGAAGTGGATTAATGATTTGGTTCTAATTTCTTAAATCCTATAAAAGCCTAAGCAAACAAATTCTATGCTCTCGAGCTTCAAAGAAAACAAAATAATGCCATCCATTCAATTGCTGAGAGCTGCAGTTGAAAGAATATGGAACAAATTAAATTCCTAAATTATGATATGGTTAGGTTGAATATAGCTCAGAAAAAACTGCACTTCTAGTGAAAACCAACCTCTTGAAGAAATTTAAGAGGTGAAGTCATAATGTGGGCTATTTACTGCCAGAAGAAAACACTATCAACCCATACTGAAATGCTGACTGATCTGGAAATAATCTGAATATTTGGGGTATTAGAAGTATTATTCTTCAAAAGATTTTAGTTTTCAGATTCATTAAAATATGAGTTTTAACTCTGAAATCTGAAACCTATATCTTTACAGCAAACAGGGTGAGGGAAGTAACACATCAAGAAATCTCGCAAAGTAATCAGGTTTAATTTTCCATGGCATATAAATATATGTGGTGTAGTGGTCGGGGTGCAGTAGCAAAAGCAAGGATTTTTATACTTCCAATCCTGCCTGGATCAATCAATGGCCTTAAGAAAGCTTTGTGGACCTATCAGTTTTTCAGTGGTTAAAGCTCAGTAAGAAGCGATGATATTAATCTAATGAAATTTTGCTACAAAGACACAGATTTATAACTTTTAAATGGGACAGAGAGATTTCCCCAATTGATCCATTTAGTAATATTAAAGAATGGGTATAGAATAAAATATTTGCTTCTCTTGTGGATAGCAGCAGAAGTTGGACCTTTGCAGAAAAGACCTAAAAAATGCAGCATAGACTAAAAACCACAGGTTCAACAGAAAAATGTTCTATAGGAATGTTACTTGTCTAAAAAATACTATATAATTTTCTACAAAATCATAGCCTTTCTTTGGAAATTTTAGGAGTTTTTAGAAGAAATATCAATTTCTGTCTATATGAATTATTATGATCATTATTATGATCTGATATCTATAGATAGGTTGTTATTTTCTATTAGAACTGGAAAGCCATCCTTTAAAGAACAAATCAAACTTCCAGGCCTGCAGCTCTATCCTTCTTGTTGTTTAGACTTTACAGTAAAATTTTACCCACGAAGTTCTTTGTCTTTGCTTTTATACTTGACAACTTAAGTATAACATACAGTAAACATATAGATTATAGACAAACGAACATCCCCACATGTGAAACTGAGTCTTGATTTTACAGCATTCAGAGACACTTTTTTTGGTTTTGTTTTGCTCCTCTGTGTTACAAAGTTGTCACTTCACAGGATGTTATTTTGACATAAATTCTCAAAGTGCCACAACCCCAACAGTCAGCACTTCTGAGACAGATCTGGGGCAGTCTCTCCTCTCTCCAGCTCCGTGGAGTATCTGCTCACCTGTCATGAATACCTGTGAGGTTTGGAAGGCTGCTGTCAGGCACCAGAGACAGCCCTCACAGGAGCCCCAGCTGTGTGAATTCAGTGCCAAAGGGACATTGCAGATGGCAGCTGGATAAATGCAAATTTACATCCTTTCAGGAATGGAGATTTAGAAAATCATTCTGCTGTATTCTTTTAACCAATACTAAATCAAACCTGTAAGATTGCCTCTGCTTCTATGAAGTTGGCCAGCAGTTTCACATGGTACTGCACTGTGTGGCAATGGGATCAGACCCCTGGTAAAAGTTACAAAACTGAAGAAGCTCAGCTCAAAAGCAAGTTCACTGGATCCTCTGAACCTGGAGTTTTCCTTCCTCATTCCTCCTGCTATGTTTTAATTTAACTTTGATATGCCCTACATTAACTAGCATAAAAAATGGTAAATGGCCTCCTAGATGCCAGTATATCTCTTTGCTAGAAACTTCTTGATAGCTTAGTTCTTTTCCAAAACTTAACTTTGTATACTGGGACCTTTTTCCTTACTTCTGGAAAAACTGTGTAGAGCTGAAAGCTCCAGGAGACCCACACAGCTCCAAATGAACTGGACATATTGCCTTTCCAGCCACATGTTGGCTAGGAATGTATGGCATTCCCAGTCTCAGAAGCATAAATGTCAAAGCTGGAAAATGGAACAACCGTACACATCAGGAATTGCTTATTTAATGATTTTGGTGTGTATGCAGCTTGAAAACTTGTGGAGGTTGTGATTTTTCTTACTTAAATAATTGAAACTTACGCTTGAAAATTTAAAAATTTTCAGCACAATAATTCTTAGTCTGTTGTTGGAATAAATATTTAAGCTGTTGCCATTCCAAATACATATTTTCAGAGATATTCCCAGAAACTTACGTCAGTGGACAGTTTTTTTTTCCTTTTTGACAAATGACAGATAGGTAACTAGAGAATGTAAGTATGGAAAATTGATTTTATAAGTAATTTATAAGGATTTTTAAAGTATTATTCCAATTCCTGTCAGTACTTTGCATTCACTCACCTATATCTTCATCAGCTTTTTGTGCCCTTTCAGGATATCCTCTAAAAGTTAAAAAAGTAATCCAAAGTAACACAATCAACAATGTCTCTTTAAATTAGTCTCTTCTCTTTTCTGTCACAATGCAAACATGTCCAAGCAATGATGGATAGAGAGGCTGGGCTAAGACACTGCCTTGGGTGTGTGCCTGATTGACTCGCTCCCATCCTGTACATACCCTGACTGTGAACAGCAGGGTTTTTAGTTTATTTGAATCTTACACTACTTTTCATTTCCAAGTGTTAGTGAGACAGTATCATTCTAATGTTATTTGAATTGTGATAGTATCTAGAAACTTCATCTCTACATACTGTGATATCTCCTGAAAAAGTAATTGATGATAGTCCCTGATAATTTAAGAAGCAATCATTTGCTCTGCCAAGGCATGATGGTCCCCTTGTATTTCCAGTAGACTTTGTTCATCAACTCCTGAATGTTCAAGGTGATTTTTTTCCCAGCCCTTATTCTGGGAGACTATTTCACAATCAAACAGGTCTTTGTCACAAAGCTTCTCCTGCTACTCAGCTGACAAATCCAGTTTCCCTTTAAAGCACAATGTTTCTGTTGGTATTGCCCAATGCACCTCAGAACAGAATCCCTGCTAAGGGCCACAGCAGGGTTTTAACTAGTTGGGTTCTTTCACATCTGGGATAACTGTACAGGAAGTAATACGCTTCTCAGAATGCTCTCATTTTATATTTTGAAGTATATACTAACTAAACAACAATAAGCCATTGGAATGCTCAGATACAGAAGAGTATTAGTTTGTAGTTACATAAAGATTAAAACTTCTTTATCCAAGGCTTAATTTGCAATATTTTCTTTATCTCCTATCCTGTTTGCCACTGGACTGCTGTCATCATTCTTGTACCATTTTTTGTTGACTGCTCTACTGTCCAAATTCTATGATATTGTGAAAGTGAAAAATGCTCAATCTCTATTATCTTTCTTTTTTATCCCTTCAGTTAACATTAAGGGAACTTATTTTTGGTTTATAATTTTGGAGAAGATTGAGACAACCTGGACCTTTGCCTATTTTCAGACCAGATCTAAGCCTTTAAACACTTAGTTGTTAAGTTAGATTCTTCTGTAACAAAGAAGAAAAAAGAGATTTGCTTTTAAACTTGAGTTACAAAATTTTTTGTAATTTGACCTGGTAACTGGCAACTGTGAAGCTCTGAGTGTCTTAAGAGAAATTAAGAATGTTGTATTTAATGCCTCTGCTTTTAGATTGCCATTTTTAAAATTAGGTGGCAGAGAGAAAAAACCCATTCCTTTATCTGAAACTGGGCATACACAGAGTTTTTAACTCTATGTTTTTCCTAATCCTTCAAGAGCCTTTACAGATAGTCTGACTTTAGATTTAAAGGTGTAATTAATCCCTGGAACACATATGTACTGACAGATATCCTTCTACATGAAAGAAACATTCAAACCCCCGAACTTCAAAAGATGTGCCAGGTCTGAATAAATTAATACATTTAGTAAGATCATAGTCCTAGCGATCTCACTTCTAAAAACTTATTGTTTGATAAATCTAAACCACAGCAGATGGAATCATTATTCTATGTGTCTACGTATGTCTACTGGTCACTGCGTTCTTCAGGCACAAGAAATCTTGCTTGGGATTGAGTGAAAGCAGAGTGGCTGCCAAACATCTGTGAGAAATCGAATACTATTCATTTATCATCTGAAATCTGAGTGGACAACTAGTTGTTGGCCTCTTCTGTCTAGACTGATGTTGTTCCCACTCCCCCCTCTATGTATAAGGGTCAGCCAGGAACCTGCAGGACAGAAAGAAAATGGTCCAAAACGACGAACACTTTTCATTCAAGTAATCAGAGCTCACTTCCACACTCATTTCTTCCACCTCCATCAAAATATAAGTAAGAGGAAAGCATGATTTTAGAGTTGACACCTATGAAAATAAAATGCCTGGCAGAGGTTCTAAGAAAAGGCATGCCCTGGTTTTAATTTGTGTTACGTAGAGGGCCTCTAAAAGTGAAAAAGCATGTGGTGTGCTCGAGGCCCCTTGCAGCTAAGAGACTGGAAGGAGAATAAGTTCATTTCTGCCCTCACTTTATTTACAGTCCTTTCCACATGAAGGCGCTTTTTAAATCACTCTGTTTCATCCTTAACTCTTCCTTTGAGCTTTTACCACTAATAAAAACCTGTTTACAAAGAACACTGTGGTGTGTTACTTAAGCTTCCCAAATCACGCTTAGGCTGAAAAAAGTTAAGGATTATAGTCCTTCCTTGGACAGACTGGAAAAGTAAGTTATGGCAATGTATTTTTAGCAAAAAATGGTGAGAGAGGTGTCTAAATTTACATGCAAACATTTTGAATTAAGAGCAACTCTAGGTAGTTAGAGACTGAATTTTTGAAAGGTTGATAATTCAGAAACACAACTAAGTTTAATAATTAATTTATAACACAAGCCTAGCTATGAAATTGTTCATGTACAAGACTGCCACCTCCACTGTATCAGTGTGTCTGTAATGAGGTAAATAAACAGAGTCATATGGGCAAGGTGGAAAGATTTGAACCCAGGTAATATCAGCATGAAGCCAGCACAGTTCATAGGTCAAGATCTCAACAGAGATGATTCCCAGTGAAACCAGGAGTCATGTCACAACAGGTCACAGGACCAGGGGCAAGAACCTGGAGAACATGATGCTGATGAGACCTCATATATTTAATTAATTTTGAAAATGTATCTTTTTCTGCCAACAAGAGCTTTGCTTTTACACTTCAATTTCCTCTTCATCTGCGAGATGGGAGAGTATCAGCTTGCAAGACGACCCTATTGTTATTTAAACAAAGTTTTTGGTATTTAATTATTATAATTCGGTTTTGTACTGAGTAGATTAGGTGCAAGAATTTGTATAGTAACATCTGTGATTAACAAGACAAAATGCCTCTTTTTTAGTTCCCATGGCATTATCTCTACAGAGAACTGGAATTTTTTTTCTTTGAAAAATACTAAGTAAATCTATGAATTTTATTGTACTTCAAACCACTTTAATAGTGTAAATGTTCTGATTTGTGGGAAGTGCTTTCTGCTAATAATGACACAGCGTCTAATAGTTTGTGCTAAATCTTTAATCAGTTTCCTCCTGTTTTGCTTTGGTCTTTGGTATAAAGACAGAAAAGTCACAGAACTGTGAACTTGGAGAAGGATCAAAGAGACAGTTAAAAAAATAAAGCACATAACTGCAATGAAGTTTGCTGATAAGCACATCCCAGTGGGTGCAGGAATCACACAGTACAGTTATGACCACTCTCAAAGTTTGAGTTGAAACTTAGTATTTGACTGAACAGAGACACAAAGATTGTAAATACATTACAGCCTATTTCTAGTAAAATCAGTTTTTATTACCATACAGTCTAGACCGAACTGAGATTGGAATTCAAATCTTTGTAGGTACTATGCAGCTAATATACTAGATAATATATCTGCCCAAGAAAACTTACAATCTAAAAAGGAAAGAAGGAAATTGTGATGAAAGGTGGTAATTTTTTCCATTTTACAGGTTGGAAACTAAAACAAGTTTCCCAACCCAAACCCCAGTGATTTCTATGGGCTTTGTTTAGACTCTTGGATTATATCCATGTTGTATCAAATGTCACCTCAGTACCTGCCCAGCTGCAGGCACTACAGTGCAAGGGGGGTTGGCAAGAAGGAACGATAATGTGGCTGCACTGTGGGATATGGGACATGGGCAGCAGAGACACCACTGACCATCACCAGGGAGGTCTGAAAGGACATGCTGGAGGACTCTGGCTGTTCCTGGAGACTTCCCTTAGTTTACTGATAGCGTGTCTTTATTACTCCCCAGGGGCAATAAAATCTAATGCTGAGATCATGAGGGCGTTTGGCTTTAAGGTCACTCTCACAGGTGATTTTTTTATCCACGCACAATATAACTCAATGTTAGATGAGCATTTGAATTTAGACCCAAGCTTCTCATAATTTAGAAATAACTCATTCCTCTGGTTTGGATCCTTCAGAAATCAAACAGTTTAGTTCATCCAAACACATGCAAGTTTGGATGCTTCTCTAAGTGACCAGAGTCTGCAAAAATAGGGCAAGAGATCTCATAAAAATGTGTGTGACTTTAAGGACAGTTCCCTGCTGGGGGGTGGTTGTAGAACCAGACCTGATGAAGTGCTCCTTTTGCTCCAACTTCATTTTCTAGAACCCCCTCGGTCGTTTTGGTTCCGTGCACGTGATCTCAGATATGTGTGTGTGAGCAATACAGACATTCCCTCATCAGGGGGTGTATTCATGGAAGACTGAGAGAAACTCTCATTCCAATGATTTAAGAAGACTGCAATTACTGAACTGAATCCATAACACTGCCAAATGAAACTATGTTAAACTAAAGAATTGAAGAGTTTCTGTACATTCTATTCTTTAGTAAAAGTTTGTTAGTCAGTTCACACCTTTTGTAAATGCAATGGATTAATGACTATTAGATTTAGTTTTGTACTTTATTGCTTTAATCACTATTTTGAAAAAATATGAATTATTATATATATATATTATAATTTATATCCTCAGTTCACACTGCATTTCACAACGTATTCTTTAAATCTTAAAATTGAAATGATTCTGTACTAGGATTGTTTCTCCATTGTGTTTCCACATACAAAATCACAGCATTGTTCCTAAAAGATTTCTGATTAGTGTGGAACAAAGCACTTGCAAGAGCTGTGTTCAGTGCTCTCAGTTTTCAGCAGGGCACATTAGCCCAGCACTTTAAAGCTCCAGACTGTGCAGACCCTTACAGTCTCAGATGAACACACTGCCTTTGCTTGAGATTTTAACCAGCAATATTTAGCCACAGGTCCCCTGAGAAATCAAAGTTCAACCTGTTTACCACATACCTTACAAAATAGTCTTTAATGTTGCAGGTTCTGCAGACTTAACATGGTCTGTTAAAAACTGCGCAATAGGTCAAAAATAACAAAGTGCAACATTTTTACTATTTCAGTGTTTCATGTTTGTTTCCTTATTGCACTTGATGTCCTTAAACTGAAACAACAAATTTTGCAATCCTGCAGGTTTGACAGCTCTGCAGTTCCTTTGTTGCTTTGTTCTTTTCAAAAAAAAAGTCTGTCATCTTCTTCCTTAGCATCTTTTTTAAGTTTTCAATACTGCAAATAATCTGCCTTTATAAAGTAATGTAATGTAAATGTTTAGGACTGAGATCAGGATGATAATATTTAAAATTATTATTTTAATATGCTTTCTATCTTTTACAATATTCCTCATACTAACAAGACATGTTGATCCTCAAAAAACATCTCCGGCAGAGAATGTACCATATCCATACAACAATGCCACGACATACAGAGAGTATTTGCAACTGCAGCAAAAAAATTTGCTAACATTGCTTAAAGCTTTGCAGCTTCTTTTCATCATTTTTACTGCCTCATTTAAGAAAGCATTAAAGAATTGAATAATGTAAAGGTATTTTTTAAACTGAAATGTATAGCTTATGACCTAGTATTTGCTACTAATGTGAACAAACACTACTATATGATGCTTAGCTTAGTCACTGAAAAACTCATGTGAATTTCCATAAGCTTTAAGTCAGACCTTCAACGGAAATCTCTAAAAATTGTTACCAACAACTCTGAGGCCATCATTTCTTCCTTAAAATGACATACCAACCTGCCTCATTCTTTTCAGATTAGGCTTTTCTTCTCTTCTGTCTGGGCCCTGAAGGTTATATTATTCATAAATGTGTATAAACCACATTTATTTCTATATTACATGAATGCTCATTCTATTTCCTCAGTAGACTGAAAGTCTACTCCACATCTTCAGTACTTTTATTTTACATTGACTTTTAATAAAGATTTGTTCAACTCCAGATTTTTAAGCCATCTGCTTGCCTTGCACAATTTATTCTACGTATTTACTCATTTTCTTCAGACACAGACACCATATGAACACACACTCAACTCTTCACCACTGCCCTCTGCCACAGCTGCCACCTTCCCCTCCTGTGTCTGCAGCTGGTCTTGCAGCACCAAAGACTGCAGAGGATGATGAGGGCCCCTCAGTGGGTTTTTCTAAGGTGCAAACTCTTCCCAGCAGGGTCAGGGGAAGCAGAGGAAGCTTCAACCTCCGGCCAGTGCAGCCTGCAGAGCTCTGACAGCTCAGGCTCCCACCGCAGTGGTATGGAGAGTTTTACAGAGGGGACCATTGTCTGCGGTTCTGCAGCAGGGGAGCACTGGGGGCACCTCTCACTGCTCACCCTGTGAGAGAAGTCTCCATGCTGCATATACAGTCCTGCTTTATTCCACAAGGTACAGCCACAGATTTGAGGACTGCAGATAAAAGCAAGCCCATGAGAAGTTTCAGATGTCAGGAGCTTGGACAAAGATCAGATGACTCTGCTCTGCCTGACAATTTGTTTTATGTCATCTGTCTGTAGTAAGCACTTTTTATAAGTGGGTTGAAGTACCTCCTTTCCTACTAGTACTCAAGTTCAAACCTCCTCATGTAAATCCTAGTCTGCCCTCAGTTTGTTCTTGTTAATCAGGAATTCTTGGAACAACAGAAACACGTTTGTGTTTTTAGCACACATTACGTCTTTTCCATCTGTAAGACACTTATTTAAGCTACTTCCCTTTCCAGCTGGTTAAGCTATTTTACTATTCGGTATTGATTATATAGATTTATTATTATATTCCTATTAGAGTATGAGATGATATCAGGATTTCTGACTTCATAAAACAGGTCAAAGACATATGGCAGCAGACATAAAACTCAAACTAAAATCAGTATCTTTTACACTTTTAGCACTTGTTCTCACTGGAACAAAACTTCAGAACAACTTAGCAGTTAAGAAACACTTCCTCATAGAGGAAAGCCAGTGCACACAATAGATGCTGACTACAGGGCAGCATTGTGACCTCTGCAGGGGCCACCTGTGAGGACACCCTGAGAGCAGACATGAGTAGAAAGGAGAAGAGCAAGGGAAAAGCCCGGCAGCAGAGGTGTCATGTACCCTGGGGGGTCTGCTGGTCATAACAACTCGCTAATCAACAGCCTAACCCACCTCCTGCTAAGCTGACACTGCGCTTCAGTTGATAATGCAACTTCTCAGCACCGTGTTTCAGAACAAGTTGTACTTGGCAGACTGCCATGGTGCTGAGTGATCCTTCTCTTGCGGGATTCCAGAGTTTCCACAAACACAACAGGTCACTTTCCACTAATGTGACATAAAAGAAAGAGATTGAAATGTCAGTGTTGACATTGGCTGCCTGATGAAATCAGTATGCAGAATCAAGCTCTGTTTACAAGGCCAGAGCTAAAGGGAACTCGTGTAACTCCCTCTGCCCTCCCAATTTCACCTCTCCCACACACAGACTCATCACCACACTGAACAGCTGGTTGGAGTCTGACCAGAATGGCCACAGAGTAATGAATCTGAACCACTTTTAATGAGCACACATCTAGCTTTAGGATGAGAATGGCTGAGTACCAAATGCTGTATTGTCCTGCTGCATGAAAACCAATATTTGATGTCTGAATGTTAAGTATGGATGAGTAGAATGGCATACAAATAGACTGACGACGTGCAAAAATTATCTAGGTCTTAATGTTAGAAAATGTGATAACAAAACTATGAAATGGAAGATGGAAATTGTTAAAATGCTGTGGAAAGTCATCCATCAGAGTTACTATTTATATGACTCATATTACACTTCAGAAGAGGATATGTCAAAATAAATGGAGGATTATTGATTCTTCTCTAGCTAGTAGTACTTCTTTTCTGAATTCTAGTCTAAGTAAGTCCCCCCAGCACAAGAAAGTGAAATTTCAGAAAGGCCTTGTCTTTCACAAATATGTAAAATCTATACAAAAAACTGAATAAATAGTAAGATGGTTACACTGCACTGAGCTACACACTCCAACAGCTACAAAATCCACTGTGAAAACTGATTGTTGATTCTTCTCTACCCTTTACCCACTTATTCACCCAAGTGAGGATCTTCTCTCTTAACGTTTGCCAGTTTAATTTCTGTGGGAGCCTTTCAGATGTAATTTTTTAACTGGCTTTTACAAATAAAATTAGACTGTATCCACTGTTCTCGTCTCATCCACCTGCTCACTGACTTCTTTCAAGAAGAAGACTTGTCACAATAGATCTGTGGCAAAAGTTCAGTTGACATTTCCTGGATATATAATATTAATAACTGCATGAACTTACTCCACTCTAGGTAGCATCTAATTTAATTTGCCTGATACAGTTTCCAATATAGTAGAATCGTTATCCTGAGAGGGAACCGTTACCCATACTTTCTCTTAAATATCACAAAGAGGGATTTCCAAGACAGCCTTTCATTTAGCCACAACTGTTGCACATCAGTTACCAGCTGGGATCTCCATAACTCGATACACTGCACTTGAATATTAGGTGGCTGATTAAAGAACTTCCAAAATGCTCTATTAGTTTACAAAAAGCAATTCTTGCTACTGAAGACATAGTGCAGGAAATCATTCAAGGTAAGACAATTAGAAAAAGCTTAACATGAACATGTATAAGATAATTAGAATATTTGTTACGTGTTTATTATCCTATTTTACTCAGTTGCAAGGCATGTAATTTAATAAAATCAGAGTGGTGTCAAAAGGACAGGGTATCTCTGACCTGCAGGCTGAAATGCATCATCAAACCTGTCTTATAGGGTTAATTCATGTGCCAAAAGCACTCTCTGGGGTGTGAGGGAATTCAGCTGGGCAATTTACTCTACCAAATAGAACCCTACCCTTTTTTAAGGTTCATCCACTATAACAGTAACTCGGGAATGCTGGGCAGTTTACAATGGAACGATCATGGGGCTTTATCTAATAACAACACATTAATACTTAATTAGGGTTTTCTGAAACCAAATATTTGCCCACAGTGTAGGGCACTGCAGAGACACCTGTGCTATATCTGAACTGAATGTTGTAGGGAATGTTTACTCAGCACAATGTTGGGAAAAGCAGCTGCACAGCTGTGTTGCAAAGGCTGTTGACGTGGTAAGTCTGAGCAGAGGGCTCTGTTAATGTAGCTCTGCTCTTCTAGGGCCTGAGCTATCTCTGCACTGCACAGCACTCTGTCAACATCCCTGAGACCCCCTGTGTACTCACAGATCAGGCATGGTGAGCACAACCACCATGTGAGCTTCTCACTTCACCTTTCTCATATACTCTAAGGTCCTTCAAAGGAAATATTCCTGTAGGCAAAAAGGCAGAACAAGGCTTTGAATCACACAGTATTAGACTTCTCCACTGAGACCAACTGAATTTTCAGTTAAAGCCAAGCTGTGATGTGTACCAGCTGAGTGGCAGCCTAATGTTACAGCTAAACTGTTGGCTTGTGCCAAAAAATGTCAGTGCCCTTGCCTGTCAGCTCCTGCCCTCACATTCCCAATCTCTTCTGTGTCATGGAATAGATTAAAGATTTTGACATCCTATCTCTGAATTCTTGCCATAGAAATTAAACTGTTTGCTTATGTCTTACAACTCCAATACTTACAAAGTAGTAGGTCTTGCTCAATCTCTGCTGTTCTACCAACAGAGAACCTTCTGGCCATCAAGTCTGTGAAACCAAAGGCCAACCTTGTTTCACAAATACATATTTATTTTTTTGATCAGATACCGCAGCAGCATCTTTTGTAAAAAAAGACGTTTCTTCTAATGGCACTTTCTCAGTCCTCTCTTCCCAATTCCTTTCCCATTAACACATAGATTTTTCCAAGGTAGAGAATTGCATAGGGAAAAACCAAGAGTATCAACAGGAGACAAAGCGGATATTCAGCAAAACAGTATTTTAAAATAAACTTTGCTTCTTCATTTTTAAAGTGATCTTGCGCACTTTCTTTGTTAACAACAGTTTATCATTTGTAGAAGAAGGTTTTTCTTACTGGGTGGAATCATCAGTAATAGCTCAAAGAAAAATTTACTTCCAAAGCTGGGGCAGATAATTGAAAGGAGCATTACACCTTGCCAAAAGCCTGCAAGGTTAACATTAAAAAAGAAGTACACTGTGAACCGAGATTATGGATGTGGTGGTATTCAAATCTAGATACAGAACTGAATACAAGGTATGTTTTTCCCATAAAACATATTGCTAGATTAAAAATGAAAGGAATCACAGCCCTTTCAGACACAGTCTGTCTCATCTAGCCCTTGGAGCACAATGAATTTTCATCTTGCAGCAATTAGGGATAAGACACTGAGCAATCTGATTGTTGTAGTAGGATATTAGCAGACAAACAAAAGGTTCTTAGTGCTTCTGTCCCTTAAAGCCCACCTGCATTTTTAAGATGGTCTTGCTTTTTTCTTTCAAGCCTAACTCACATAATCTTGATTTGGTAGTATGCTTAATGAGAAAAAGAAAATGACATTTCTGTCAGCAAAGAATCTAAATCAGACCTGCACTTAAATTGTTGTCAACTTTGTGTATTCCCTTCAACAATGAGAATTCCTATAGAGCTCTGTCTCAAGCAAAACTGAAAAGATCTTCTGTTGGGTCTTGCAGCCTGGTTTCAGTAACAAATGAAAATACAGCGTATTCCTTTAGGGAAGTATTGATATGAATCACTCTATTTAAGAAAAAGTGTATTAGAAGAGAATGAATCACTATTTGCTCTATGAGTACTCCAGCACATTGTAGGTACAAGTATTATTCATCCAAATGCGTAGTAACTTCACTAAAACACTCAATTCTTCAGTATTTTAGTCATAGACACATTCTCCTGGAATTTGTAACTTCCTTACTTTGAGAACAGACATTGCATTCTGTACATACTGACACAATCACAATCACTGTAAGCAAAATAGTCCATCTAGTTCCATCAGGTGCCTGGATGTTTCTTCCCCTGGTACTCTGCCCACCCAGACTGAAAATGCTCAATCACAGTTGATCCTGGAAGCAAAACATCCCTAGCCCAGGTTACCCCATAGCTGGAAGATCATGAAGTACAGAATCATGGCTGAGTTAGAACAAAGAATTGTGACTGACCTAGTCGAGAAATGTTACAGCTCGTATATCAAAAGATTGACTTTATTTAGTCCTGCTGTTGCTGGTAAATTGATATAGAAGTAAAAGAAAACAAGAATGATGAATTCTTATGCTTTAGAAATGCAGTAATTTCACAGATAGATGTTATTTTCCATTTCTAGAAAAGACAAGCAAGAAAATAAATATTATCAGGATAATTTTTTTTTCTTCCATGTCAATTCATGGTAAATAAATTTATAAACTGTTTCAGTTTTCAAAACTGAAAATATACAGTGTTAGCAGTTTCATTTCAAGCAAAGATACACCTTTAGGAAAGAAAAAAGGAAAAAGTATTTCAAGGAACAATTACAACATTTTCTTAACCTAAGCCACTATTTACAATTAATTACAAAAAGTAGTCTATTAAAATACAACTAAAACCATCTGCAAGTGATTTTAGCCTAAAGGTTTTAATTGTGAAGAGTTTGCCTCTGTAATGGGATAAATGATATCTTTAAAGTTACTAACTTGTATGAAAATGGAAATGATCACTACTTGCTAACAGGATGGAAGAGGGACAAAGTATGTTACTGTAATTAGGGATTTGTATCCTCCTTCCACAAAAACAAAAATCCAGTTTTTTCCAAAAGACTAGATACAAATATTTTCTATTTTATCAACTCTAAACATGTTAGTGTATAACATTTTTCATTCCAGTGATTGTATGCAAGAAAAATACAGCATTTGAAATACCAATCTTTTCGATCAACTGACAATAAATTACTTATGCAGTTCACTAGTAGGGAAATAGTGCTTTGATCCAGCTGACAGACTGTTGGAAAAGTAATTGGTAATAAAATACACTTAAATATTTTGGAAGGACTGGCCCCATCAGGCTGTCTGGGCCGAGCACAGCAGCTTTGTGAATTAAGTTCATTTTACAAAGTGTCAGTGCTGGGTTCTCCAGACATCCACAGTAGATGAGATGGGATTCTCCCTAACAGGATCCTCTCAAAATTAGATTTGTCCATATTTGCATAGAACCTAAAAGGAAACTAAAAATCTAGGATCTTTATCTATTAAGTTTAATTATTTATAGTGACCTTAGTTTAGTTTACAGTTTAGTTTATTTTAATTTTAACTGACCTTTTAACTATTAATATTTACTGTCTACAGGAGATTAGGAAACCATTCGGTTGCAGGTTTTGCCCGAATAAAAACTGTCCCAGAAAGCTTACAATGGCATTCTTACACATTGTTAACCTATTTTCACAGTCAAGAACTTTTTTCCAATGTTTTATACAATTATTTATGCCTGGGAGTATATGCATGGCTAACACTAGACTGTGGACCTTTACCTGGCATATTTCTCATGACTTTATGGCTGTTACCCAGCCAGGGGAGGCCCATCTGTAGGTAGATATATTGTTGCACCAGAGCTGCCCTGGTGTTAATGTCCAGGTCTTAGTTAATATAAAAAGATACATTTTTTTTTTTTTAGTTTTAAAGAATTTGTGTGTCTAGATTCAGGTACTCTTGCAAATTCTGAAACATTTTACAAAGTCACAGAAAGCAGTCAACTTCTGGAGCTCACTGCTGATGTCCTGTGCCCAGAGCTGGCTGCACTCCAGCCCAATGCATTGACTCATGAACTCAGTGCCCTCTGCCATTCTTACAAAACCTTGTGCCTGTGTGTGACACACAAGTTTAGGGTTTTCCTAAACAATACGTTTCTAGACTCTTGTTCTTGGTTGTCAGCTCATCACCTATGAACTCCCTGCAAATATTTAAAAAACAAGCCAGGACAGTTGTGTTTACTCAGCAGTGTCAGCACCTTTTGGTCAGGTAATGCTCACAAGGGGAGTCTCTCTCTCATTAAAGACACTGCCAAAGGGGCAAATTATTGCCCTTTCTGACAAGCCAGAAGAATAGCTCTGTTAGTGCTTTAAAATTTAGAGAAATATATAAATCTTTGGCACTCTTACTTTTGCTTGCACAAGCAGGCTGTGGCACCCTTTATCCCCTTCAAATGAAATCCTAAACACATGGAATCACAGACAAATGAAGGCCACTCACGAAAAACTCTTTTTTTTCTTTTTGTAATTCTAAATATCTAAGACTAATATCTCAATATTTTTTACAAATTTCATCTTAAGATTTTCATGCATCAATTGTTACATATGCACAAACATTCCAATTTGTATAGACAGATCATAACCAATTATTTCAGCATTCTGTAGATTCAATAACAAGCCAAAAAATGTACCAACAGTTATGGAAATAAAGTGCACCATTTTTTGCATGAGAATTTAGACAAGCAAATTCAGACTTCATATAAACATCCATGGGTGTGAAAAGTTTTAGAAGATGCTTGTATAAATATGGTTCTTATGAGAGATTCAACAGGGCAGGCTGTATTTGGAATCGAATAGTTACAGTCTTTCTCACCTGTTCTTCAGTTTTGAGCAAATTTTTATCTGAGTTTTAGCAAAGCAGCTTTAGATATCAGCAGCCTTCAATGCTTTGATATCCTAACCAGTTGGAGCTTGTCAAACATTAAGAAATATTTCCTGTAACATTAATCAAGAAATCATTTCACAAATATGATCCCAGAAAAAGCACACAGTGTCATATTTGTGTGAAGGCACCAAAGTTCACAGATAAGGCAGGTGACAAACTGACAGAAACACCCCATTTCAAGACACAAAACTTTTAATGTAACACAAATATGAATTGCAAAACCTTTCATGTCTCTATTAAGTGATCTTACTTTCCGTGAAGCCGCTCTAAATTTATTATGCAGCTAAGAACAGAATCAGTCTCACAGGAAGGAGAATTAAGTTACTCATACTATAAGTAACTTTTTTGCAATGAAAGCACAACTTTGCCTCCCTTTTTGCTCTTAAAACTGTAAGATAGATTTCTTTTTCCAAAGCTTGCAGCAGGAAAACTAACATGCAGAAGCACAACTCCACCCTAGCCTCCCATTTTAGGCTGCACCCACTCCCAAAATAGCAGTGCTTGTGCCACGCAGCAGTTCACTCCAGCAGCTCTAGTGGAGGACTGTAGACACAAGAAGGAGAGTATTTTAATAACTGTGTCAATAGTAGCAATATAAATTTATATTTACAGTTGGATAAAAAAAACCAAGCATGTTTACCTAAGAAATGTAATAGTTGTTTACAAGAAGTTTGAGAATGAATACAATTAAACATGCACTTTAGCTTTGCCCATGCAAATGTGAGCAGCCTTCAGCAGTTGTCTTTGTTTTCTGTACTTATTCATTACTCCAACACATAATTATTTTAAAAATATTCCAGTGAGATGATGTTTTTTCAGAATATTTGCTGGTATTCATTTGAAGACTTATCTCTGTCAGCTCTCCCATGAAACACAAGAAACAAAATTTTCTACGAATGAACCCCACCCAGTCAAAGTAACATTTCTTTTACTATATAGCAAGTTCTTTCACTCCAAAAATTTGGAAACACATCAAAACCTCTCTAAAAATACCTTGTTTCTTTTTCCAAACGAGCAGTAAAGATAATTTAAGTGATTTAAGTGTGAATATAATCCAACAACCCATTATCAACATTATATTACAAGATCTTTCCAGAAAGCACCGAAGCCGCCAGGAAATGATCCCTAATTGCCGATATATTTGTAATACTATTCCCGTGAGATATCATGAAACACTGTTCTGTTTTTTTAAATCTTCAGATTTATGATCAATAATAACATTAACTTCATTAATGACATTTAAATCTCATTGCCACAAACAGGTAAACCAGTTTGCAGATCTTGTAACTGCCCATTATAGTTTCTTTCAGCTCTTAATCTAAAAAGAAGTGCAATTTCCAGAGACAGAGGCTTTGCTGGATCACAGACATTGAGTCGTGTATAATTAAAAGATGAAATTCCTCTGAGGTCAGTGCTTTTCAGACCAAGAAACACCGGGATGGCAGAATGTCTCTTGCATCCGATAATGAGGTATTTGCCCTGGCAACGACTGAAAAAGTGTTTTCAAGACAGAGAAATGTGTTGAATCGGTGGAGGATGTGTTTCTTAACTGAGTAGGAACATGAGATTTCTGGACGAAGATAAAAGGTTTTTTACTTAATCAAGAACAGCAAAATAAAGAGGAATAGGGGAAAAGATTTTGTAATGAAAACTGCCATGCATTTTCTATTTTCCCAAGTTTCAGACATTTACTTTTCCTTTTCAGCAATCCAAATGTTATGTGAAGATATTTATGTCCCAAATTAATCTCTGTTGTTTTTTTGTGTGAAAGATTAGGTTGATAGGTACACCAATGACAGAGTGACCCCTCAATAGAAAATAAATCCTCTGGATTTCAAAGAAGCTTTGAAAAAACAAGAAAAATCAAATTCAATCTAATAAAAATGAGAATAATTTTGGGACTATAATGTAGTTCTGCAAATGTGTATCAACAAAGGTAAATTTTACATCACATCCTAATTGTCAGACTTGGAGGAAATTTTAATCCAGAAAGAATGCAATTTCAAAAGTACAGTGACTCTACTGTCCTTGTAAAGGTCTGTCTTTCTTGTATTACTATTAACTAATGGACTAACAGACTTTAAACAATTTTTTGATTGATTCTGTGCAAATGCCATCAAACTTTTGTCAGCCCTGCCATTGATAGATTTTGTCCTTTTATCTTTATCTTCCCATCTCAGTTTTCTACAATTCCTAATTTTCAGCTCATTTGAAGTGTAATTTCTGGGGTTTATATTTGTATTGTATATATGATACAATGAACATTTACTTCATTCTTTTAATTTTTTTTTTTTAACAAGTAAAAAATCTGTGAGCAACAAAGAAATCAGACAGGGAAACTGTAATGATGACCACATTCTCCTACTGACTTGTGCTGAAAAAAAAAGAAAAGGTATCAAGCAATAACTCAAGTATATTTATATTACTTTAATACCATATCCCATTGTCCAACTTTGCATGTTGTTATGGAAATAATTCAAGACAAAAAGCTTGAAGCTAAATGTAATGCCACAGGCCATGGATCCAAATTTAAGCCTAACCACTGAGTGAATCTGGGATCCAACTCCAGCAGCAGAATGTTTCCTTCCCACCCGAGCAGGCGTGACTGCAGGACTGACTCAGTGATAACGATCAAACCCGTCCAACCACGGACATCCTTTCTCGTAATGTGAATTTTTCTTACACATCGTCCTTTCAAGTACAGACGAGGCCCAACTCTGCTTAATTTCTGAGATATTACATGATTCTTTCTCAAGAACAAAAGCATTTAAACTCACATCCTTTCTTAACGTTAAAGTCATTAACATGTTACCTCTTGCTAATTTTGTGACTCAAAGAACAAGATATTCAGCATTGCTCATTTCTGGAATTTTTGTAAGATTTATGTACTTTTTCCACTAGTGCAGCAATTGCAATCTGTATGAAATGAGACACTAAATGAGATACCATTTCTATAAAAATCTTTTTCAATACATATATATATATTAATTACAGAGATGTAGTAGTATATGTGTAAGAAACCAAATTATTACCTCAAGCCCTATAATATACTCAATGCTACCACTGATTATCTAATGACTAAATCTATTAATTTAGATGCCCATAATTTATGTTTATAAGTTCTATATTAAGGTTTTTTTCTGTTCCAGATTCTTGCTCCTTAGTGAAGATGCCCTGTGTATGGATATTGGGCATTCCTAATCAGACACGCTGGCAGACCTGAACACATGGTATGCTGAGCTAAACCAACTTTGGAAAAAACAGTGCCCAGGATAACCAACCTTGCTGGACACTTGGGCTGCTCAGTGTGGAGAAACACCATGGTCACACACCTGGACACTTCTGGGATGATACTGAGGGTTTCTTAGCTCTGTGACAGCACAGAATTAATGTTTCTGAGTCAGAGCCAGACCGTGGCTATCTTGGACCACAGGGATCAAAACTTCAGTCTGTCTGCACAGACATACTCATTCTAGTACTGATTTCAAAATGGTTATAACATATTTTATAATCTTGAAATAAAAATACAGGGCCAAACACTACTCTTACACAAGAGCAAATCAGGAGTAACTCATTATTTCCATATTTAATTTGCAGATTGTTGACTTCACCTCTGCTTCTCCAGATTTCACCACTGAAAGAAATATCTGCTCCTATAACCTGGAGGTGGCAGAAGCAACCACTCATCCATTTCAGAAGAGATTCTGGCTCAACTTGCACTAATATTTACCCATAAGATAGCAGCATAAAGATAGAGGACCATAAATTTTTAACACAAGGAAAATTGCTGAATAATGTAGGATTAATGTAACTGTTTAGTTATTTATTTGATCTTAGAATGTGAAGGACTAACTAAGGGTGGATAGAATATACTAAGAATAGGTAAACTATTAAAGATCTCCCTTACCTCTGCCCTACACATTCTAATGCCACCAATTCCAGTTTTATTCTTTCAGTTCTAATCTTTCTACAAGACAAATGATTGCTCCCACTCTCTCTCTGTGGCATTCTTAATGGGTAAGAAAATATTTTTGCCTTCCTTCTTTCATTCTTTCTTTCCTCATTTCCCCTTAACTTCTCAGATTCCACTTTGATAGTCTTCTAAAGATTTTAAACTACCCTGCATATCAGTGACACTTTACTGTTAAATAGGGTTAACAAGGTCACTTTGACAGGACTAGAAGTAATGTTTGTTTTGAAACCGAGTGCTCTGTTTAAATCTGTTTATTTCTGCACTAAGTCGAGGCACTTTGAGCTGTCAGGATGACTCAGAGCAAAGTTGCAAAGCCTCGGTTCTACAAAGAGATTAGTCACTTTGTTTTCTTGCACTGAGCTGCTCTGAGTCAGCTACAAATTGTTGCACATAGACTACCTGGGTACATCTTTAAAGGGTGCAGGTAACTCCAGTGCAAAGTTCTGAAAAAAAAGCAGTCTCTGTATCTCTGAGCAAATAATTGACTAGGCCTACCTTCTCCAATGTAGAACTGAATTTGAGAATTGAAGAAATTAGAACTGTATTGATTTACAATTTTTCCCTTAGTCAAGGAGAAACTTCAGGCTTAGCAGTCAGAGTTTAATAAACTCTAAGTGTACTAAACAATCGGTTGAGCTCTGCTCTTAATTCATCACCTATGTCAGGGATTAAAAATTTAGATATCAAAAGGTTTAGTTTATTTTTTTGTCTAAATCTATATATGTAGACTATAAACTCAATAAATCCACTAACTCAAACTGTCTCCCTAGATAGCAATACTGTCCTGAGTTTTTTTGTAGAAAAAACCACAAGAAACATCACAGAAGAAACTGTAACATTTCTCTGACCCACTCAGCTGTATTAATGCTTTCACATGGCTCCACAGGCAAGAATGTAAAACAAACGTGAAGACTAAGAGAACTCTAGAGAAGGAGGATGACCCAACCCACCTGTGAGTTAGGACAAATTAGTGTTGCTTTAAGGACATTTTAAGATATTTCCACCTGTGTGAAGCCTGTATTTGTCCCCCTCTCCTAACAGGTCTGTTAGTTACCTTTCCATAAAGGTTATCCTTACTAATTTTTCTTTTCTTCAGCCCATTTGACACATGCTTTGACACACGCTGCTGTTTCACTGGGCATTCAGAAGGCTGTAGCACACCTTCTAGTCATAGTGTATTAAAGAACATGCAAATGCTCATGTCTTGATTCAAACTAAAATAATAATGTCATTAAAATATTTTCAAGAGAAATATTGTGGCTATTTAATTTTATTTCATTTATTTTCTAGAGAAAGTACTATGGTCAACTTCCCCTCAAACATCCAATCACTGTATTAAGGAATCACATCAAATACAACTTTTCCTGCACCACCTGTTTCCAGTCTGACTTATTTAAAAACTGTTACCTACTTATTATCAAACTAACAATAAGCATTTAAATATGTAAATAAGAACAAATGTAATAACATAAGTAAACATATCTGTTGCACTTGTTCATTCTTTATACTTAAATTTATGTAATGTACACGTATACCCTTGATTTTGTTCTGCAACTACCCCTCTAAATAGTTATAAATTCTATAAATTTATTTGGAACATAATTTGTTTGTTAGACTGTATAAAAGACAGTTTGATTACATCATACAACAATTTTCTGTTGAAGGGATTAGCATCCAGTGCCATGTTTGCAAGATTAAAAAATAACTGAGATTTGGAACATGAACACTTTAAGATCTGATTTAAGAAGCAACAGCAGAATATTTTTAAATCTTCTGAACACTATTCCTTTATAAACTGCCTGGAGATGAGAAATACATTGATATGAAAGAGAGTGATGTAAACGCATACCTTGTACATTTTATCTTAAGGAGTTTTAGGATAGTTTTGGAGAAGTTTTTATTCAAAAAAATAAAATGGTACTTTATTACAAAATATATCAAATGCCTTTCTGAAAAAAAGAGAGGCAAGCCTGTTCTAATCTAGTATGAAAAATAATTTAGAGATGCACTGTCCTTGTATTATTATTATTTATTATGTTGTAGTGATTATGCTAAGTGGTTATGCTAACTATGCTAAATACTAAGGTCATTATGCTGCATATTGTACAAATACACAGAAATAACACCAAACTGCCAACAGTACTAAGTAACAGAACATTCTATTACCGAAAAGCACAGTAGTAAGGGAAGTCCTGGAAGGCATTAAGTGATTGATTCTGCCCTGATACATATGTTATTTACACTCTTTTCTCCCCCCCTACTCTCACTCACATTAAGCCACAGGTACAGGGGAAAATTCTCTTATTCTCCAACATGCATCAGTACCGAGAAGCATTGAGTTAATCTATACTCATGTATTAAAAGTAAGTACAGTATAAAAAAAATAATATAAACAATGCCACAACTACCTAAAAAGGCACTATAGAAAAAACTTCTCTTCCCAAAGCTCCATGAAACTGTGAATTATCCCATGGAAGCAGATTAACCCTTGTTCACCAGCCCCATTCTATGCCAGTCACAGAGACAGCCGAGATCAGGTTTATCAGTTTTACCTTCTTCACTATAAGGGTGTGTCTTGTAAAATGATCATTGGCTTCCAAAAAACACTAGCACATCGTAATTTTTATAATTATGATAACTCTATTCTTAATTTTTTGTAAAAGTAGTGGAAAGTAAAGTTTGCCAAGCATAAAAAAGTAGCAAGAAAAATAGAACAACTGAGCATCAGGAGGTGGAGCAAACATTCAGCAACAAGCTCCTGTCATTTCAATGTATTGCAACATGATTTTTCTCCTGGCTTTACTATAAATTACTTTCTTTTGTAAAAAGTTTTAGTTGTTGTGAAAACTGCTTGTGAATCTGTGAAAGCTCTTTCTGAAAAACAAACGTAGGAGTAAGGATCATACAGAATGGAATTGCAAGCTACATACTTAAAATTAGATTGCACAACCTATATCTGTGTTGGTGAGCAGCTACTTACCCAAGCTGTCCTACAGGCTAAACTGAGCAAATTAATATTTCCTCATGCATTTCCTCCTGCATCAATAGGAGCATCATTTGTTCCTTAAGTAAATGGTTCAGGTAAAATTATCTGAAAATTTCACTGTAAAAGTTTAGATGTCTAACACTGAAACAACAAACAACCTATTCCAACATACACTATCCTGTCTACTACAGGTTCTTCTTCTTCATAAATCAGGAAAGAAAATAAATACTGTTCACTGCCAGGCTTCACATAGAATTACTGTTGCTACCAAATTAGGAATTCTAAATGCTTGATTCCTAATTGGCTACCAGAATCATTAACCTCTTTAGACATCAAGAACAATGAACCTTTGCATTGCTAGCAGATCTAATGCTAACAAATGACTACTTCAATCTCAATTTTGTTCACAGGTAAATCACTGTTCACCAGCAAAATCTGCCTGAATCTGTTAAAAGTCATTGCAGAGATTAATTAGCTGATTGGTTGATTATTTGATTATGCTATTCTTAAATTTAACAGAGGAAAAGTTTATTTTTGTTGGCTTGCATGTGAGTGCAACTCATTTGCTTGAAAAAATTCATAAGAACTCAGATGTGTTTAATTATGTTCTACTTGGTGATTATTGCTAAGTCTGCCTGGAATCAAACTTGAATGGCCCTTTGCAAGCCATGTTGCTGATATCTTCTCTCACTGCAACAGATTTGCTTCCTATAGCATGAAAAGTGAGTGCCCAAGGAATAAACATTAGTTTCAGAGCTGACAAGTGAATACAATGTCTCACCTACCTACATATGAGCAGAGAAACACTTAAAAATCCAGGCATCTGACAGCCACAGAGTTCTGTATGGAAGTAGTAAGGCATTCCTGCATTCTACTGTGTCATCACACCGCCCTTCCTGAAGGCTGTACTAAGGGCCCTAAATTAATGAGCAAACCTCGAAGAGACATTATTTCCTTCCATGAGCAAGTGGAGAAGTTGGGGTCGGAAGTAAACATAATCGTCATTCTGCTCCCTTCTGTGTCGGCACAGGGAGCTGGCTGGACACGAGGGAGGGAACGTACTCCATCTGGCAGGGGCTGATGGCACACTCCCCGCTTGTGCAATGTTACAGCTCAGGGGAAATATGATTCAGAGGCTGCCTCTGAGTCACGACTGCTCCCTGAGCTCCTCCGAACGGGTACGGCCACGTTTTGTCCCATCCTGGAAGCACAGCAGGGATCCGGCTCACCCTGAGCTCTCAGGTGTGTCAGCAACCACTGACTCTGTGAGGGGCACCAAAGCACTGGGCACTGCTTCCCTCTGCAATAATTAAACCAGACTAATACATATTAACGAAAAGGCAACCCTTCACTGCTAGTGACTTTAAACACTTGGTGTTGTCCAAGATGCCTGTGTTGTCCTGCCACACATTTAGGATAATTCCTTACTGACCGATAAGATATATCCACCGCAAGTTTGGGAAGGCGAGACGCTGATTCCCTGGAGCTCACGGCATTCCCGCAGCCCAGGGCAGTCCCTGGAGCTCACGGCATTCCCATAGCCCGGGGCAGTCCCTGGAGCTCGCTCAGGGAGCGCCGCGCGGGGCGCGCCGTCCGTCCGTCCGTCCATCCGTCCCCCTGCGAGTCCCGGGGCGCTCCCAGCGGGGCTGGCACAAAGCCACGTCCTCTGCACTCGCCAGAACGGACGTGGCAACTCCGGACAGAGCTGCCCTAGGGACACGCCGCCGCCCAGGTGCCAGAGCCTGTCCCTGGGAGCGGGTGGCAGCGGAGCGAGCGGTGGCCGAGGGGATGATCTCTCACACTGGTGCCAGCGCTGCGGAAGGAGGGAGAAAGGCTAAGGAGCATCAGGGAGCTCCAGAAAGAGACCGGTGGAACCAAGCTCTGCCCTCCCTAAGATGGGAGCAGGAACGACCACCAGAGAAAACTCGCAATCGGGGGGGTTTCTCCTTCTCAAATACGTTTTCCCAGAGGCACTACCACAGTGATGGCTGGCATTGGCTATGCTGGACATGAGGGAAGCTTCTGGCCATCCCTGTAGCTCCCCTGCCCCCAGTTACCCAAACCTTGCCACACAAACCCAATACATTCCACCCCTCTCCTCTAGAAATCTAAGAACTATCATTAAAATATACATTAATCACAAACTTCACTTAACATCAACAAAAAGAATTCCCTGTACCAAAATCAAAATAATATCACAATGCCAACAAAAACGGGCAGTTTACAGAAAATCCTCCCCTCATCCCTTCACCACAATTACAACCACCAAAATACTCCACAGTCATTCCACTCTTCCTTCTCTAGTGTTGTTCATCCGTGTTTTTCCTGTTACTTTTCCCTCTATCCTTATCTTGAATTCCTCATGTCCCTGTTTGGCTGTCAAAAAGGACCTTTTTTTTGCCGGTGAAAGGGGAAATTAATCCCACGGCCTTGTGTTGCTACAGATTACTAAAAGTACTATAAACCCCATTGACACAGTGTATCAGCCCAGTCTTGTGGAGCAGTGACCAGCACAGCGCCTTCCCAGGCAGCTACACCTCCAGGACAGGCTCAGTTGTGCAAGTCAGAGCATCGACTTTTATCTCTGCCAGTGGGACCTGCAGCAGCATTGCCTGGAAATCTGACTCCCAACACCAAACAGCACAGGAAGTGGGTAATCACCACCCAGCAGTGGTCTCACTTCTCCAAGCCATGTCAGTCTTTCTCTGAACACAGACTCAGATTTTTCTCACTCAAGCAGTGAGGATGGATTCTGCGAATCCTCTGTCAGAGCAGTCCTTCCTCGAAATGATGTGTGAACTCCTCAGGTCCTGACTGCAGTCTTGACTCACAGCAGCATGGGAAAGTCTGAAATGTGACACAGAGTCCCTTAATTCTTCCATGTCTAATGGGACAAATGATGGTGATCTCTTTGATCCTCCAGATGATCGAGATGATGAGGAAGGAGAATCAGTGGTAAAGCATAAGGGTGTATTGTGCATCTATTGTCACAAGTTAGACTAGGAATGGATCTAACAAAGATCCATGCCCCCCAGCTACCAAGACCTTGCCACACAAACCCAATACAGTTGCGTGCCTAGATTATGATGAACACTATATTTTGACTATTTCTAATGGTTAAAGAAGATCTTTTCTCATTGTGCCATGGGTAGAACTTGGTGAAGAATACAGGCATTTTGAATCACCTTCCTCCACGTGAGCATAGGACATCCTCAGGTTGTTTGAAGATCATGTCATTGTCTAGATCACTGTAGATGATTTCCAGCACTGCTAATTCTCTTGTGTATTGGACGCCTTCATATGTGGTTGCCCATTTTCCTGGGCAGTTCACAAGATCTTCCTTCAATGGATATCTTGCTGTCACACTTGAGAGGAGTTGCCTCCAGAGATTGCAAATCACCACCTCTTTTCCAATTCCTCTCTCAATTTCCTGTTTCTAGCAAGGGATCCCAGCTGTTGGACTTCCTTACCTTCCAGTTGCTGACTGTCATCCCATTGTGCCAGCATTGGAGAAGCCAGGCAGCAATCTGCTCGCGTGGCTGGCAGTTGTAATCTTTCCGCATGTCTCAAAGTGCTGAAGAAGTCAGGGATCAGGTAGTCTCTACTTTGTGTCTGATTCCTCTCACTTCTTTCTCCCACTTCTTTGCTGAAGGACTGGCTTCTTGATCAAATGTTTCCTCTTTTTCCTTCTCCCTTCACTGATTTTGGTCTCTGCATAGTTGTTTCACACACATAATCCTTGAAATCCAGCAGTAACCCAAAATATTAACCAAAGCTTCTACATTTTTAGATGACCTCAGAAAAACAACACTGACAATCCTGTTTCTTGAGATACTCAACCCACATAACAGTTCATGGGTCACTAAAGATAATCCAGTTGACAAACTGAATGTTTATGCTACTCTGATTAGGAATATTTCAGAGCAAAGGTTTCAGCTTGTCCACAGCAAAGCATTTTTAAAAGGATCACAGAAAAGGCACAACAAAAATTTGATTTATCTGTTTACTCCTTATTTCTCCCTTTGAGGCTACCTGCTAGCCTGACATGTTCCCTCACTAGTTATCTTCCTCCTCAAGCAGTGTGAAACACAAGAAGATACAATGCTGAGAATACAAAGTCCATATTACTTAGATTTCCAGGGTTTTACTTTATACTAACTTTAACTTGGTCCCATGGACTGACTGTTTATTAGCAGCTGCAGTGCACTATGGCTACGCCTGCATCAGCAAGAAATATGGAACAGTGGAACAAATCTGGAGGGCAAAGAGTTGGTGTTGCAAACTGAATGTTCACTCTATATGCATTTCAAAATTTACCTAAGAGGAGTTTTAGGCTAGTTCAATGAACAGATAACCCACCATGACATTTGTGTACCACAGCTTTTGGTCTAATTTCATCTGAAGGGAATTCAGTTTGTGCTCTCCAAGTCTGCTACAGGTTACAAACCAAAGTAGGTGAGTAGGGACAAGTGAAAATTAATTTCAAAAGTTAACTTCTAATTCAAATGAAAACACTAATGTAGACATGTCATGACTGTACTCCTGGAATGAATCTTTCAGTTTCGATTCATTGAACTTGTGCACAAAGCTGAAAGTATTCATTTATGAACTGTCTAGAGGGCACTTACTGTAACTTCCACTATTAATTTTTTAAAGTCAAAGAATTAAAGACATGCTGGCTAATCATACATAACACCTTTTGGTATATTTGATGTACTGCAAAGAAGGTAATAGGAAAGGTTTATTTGCATACAGTTTGGGAAAAAATGCTTTTCCTTTATGAAAACAGTCTTGTCTGCTCACTACCATGAATAGTTGAAAACTGATACTAATTATACCACTTTTTATTTCCTGTTATATAAGTGGGTATCTTTAATTTCTGTTCCACTCTGCCATTCTCTAAAGACAATCTGTAAAATTAGTGAATAAGAGTCTGGTTGCTTTAGTAGTTTTCCTATCTTAACGACCTGGACATACGGCCAAAAACTGTGTATCGCAAAAGAAACATTAATGTTTCTTTCACTAGCACAGTTGCATAATATTTCATGTAATCCCAAAGCTATATATCCCAAACAGTTACTATCCATTAATAGGAAAACAAACAGGCAGAATAATCTTACTATTCATTCATGATCCAGTGAGAAAACGTTGTGCAAATGTGAGCGTATGCCTTTGAAAAACAGCATTCTGTGGTTCTTTTCACTGCGTGGTGACACCATCCCCAACGACACAAAACAGTAAAGAAACTGAGCATCTGAGTATTTTCTGTAGACAATTATGTGATAGGATTGAATAGATGGTGAAAGGAGTAAAATGGAACAAGTAAACAACCAGATCCTCATTATCAGAGAGGTGCTGGGCACCCACAGCTCCCTCTAAATTAAACTGGGAACTCTTTAATATGTCTGCCTTTAATCTTTGTGCCTGAAAATCTTAAATTCAAATCTATACATTTTCATAAGTGAACATCACCATAATTGCTGTAAAGATTCCGGTATCCTATTTCGACACAGCAAGGAAGGCCTGGATGAGAAATAAGAGTCCATGTAGCTTCTGCCTGGAAATGCACGTGTAGGGGACTCTTGGCACACAGTGGATTCTACGCAGCTGTAGGACTGAAGGAAGCCCTCAGGCTGGCTTTGCAATGATTTTTATATAACCCTTGATACCAAAATGCATGAAGTTCTTAGTCATTAACAGATTTTCTCTCTAAAAACACTCTTTTGAGAAAGGGAGGAATTACTATTTCCATTTAATGACTAAGGGATCAAAACAAGACAGATGAAGAGATTTGCCCAAGGATGTAAGGCAAACCTGCTGCAAACTGAAGTGACAGCTTAAAATTCCTGATCTGTGCCTTAAACAGAGGGTATTACTGTCCTCTGGATCTTGGTATTACTGTCCTCTTGGATCCGGATCAAGGGATAGGGAAGTTTCCCTTTTGGCAGAATAACCTGGGATAACTAGTTAATTTAAAACCACTATTCTATTTGACTTCGTGAGTTACCTTTGCCTCTTGTAAAAACCATGTATGACCA
Source organism: Neopelma chrysocephalum (assembly GCF_003984885.1). Taxonomy (NCBI): domain Eukaryota; kingdom Metazoa; phylum Chordata; class Aves; order Passeriformes; family Pipridae; genus Neopelma; species Neopelma chrysocephalum. The sequence goes on from NW_020897733.1 coordinate 1,209,830, forward strand.
CACTGTGAGAGCAAGACTGTGAAGAAGTTAATGAGAGCAGGCTACTTTGGAGGTGTAAAGATAAAATGAGACTTCTAGGAGAAGAGTTTGGGCCATAAATATACAGTATGAAGAATTACATTAATTTATTTTGCATGAACATTTAGAAATACATGATTAGTGAAACTGTAATGCATACAATTAAAAACTATGAACCTTACCTTGCACTCAACATCCTTTGGTTGCTAAATACCTCTGAGATACTTTTATTCTGAATTTCTACAGAGTTAATTTCTCCCAGTAATATGGAGTTCCTTTTCTTTCATGAACATGTCACAAGTAAGACTGAGTTGGGATTGTATTTTGCTACTCAACAAAACTGATTTGTTTTCTGTCATTTATTGGGTAATTACTCCCATAGATGCAACTGAGGATAGGCATAATACAGGGTGTTGTAACTAGGAGAAATAAGTAATAAATCATGTGATATCACATCCAAAACCTCTTATATCTTACCTGAGTTAACAATATCACTCTTTGTGGGATTTCATGGACACTTACAGGAACCCATTCCCTCAGTCCTTCAGCAGTAGATGACATATTTGTCCCTCCATTTGGCTCAACAATGCAACTACCAATCGCTTAATTGCTTTATATTACAGACATTGTAGCCGCTTGTGGAAACTGTAATGAAAGAAATGGTTTCAAATTTCTGGCCTCTTACAGTACCTGCCTCATGCAGACACTTGGTAGGGTAGGAAGAGCAAATACATGAAACACAAAGCAAACATACCTCCAGCTCTAAGAACTACAGGTTCTTCAAGTCTGGTGAAGATCAAGAGACATGAAGAGGGGACCTTGATTTCTCTTTACAGTTGCTGAAAGACAGTGCACCAACAGTCAAAGGAAGCATTTCAGACTTGGGCTATGTGGGCTTCTGTAAGTAAAACTGAAGAATATAAAGCTGATGATATGTAATAGCAGGTCACTGACTTTACATGGTGAATTCTGGCTGTGTGCCAGACCAGTGGCCAGAGAAATGGTGACATAGAAACCTACAAAATTTGTGAAAGTTACAATCATTTGTGATGAAAAAGATAGTAAAATTAGATGCTATTCCATACCTAGACAATTATTTCAGTAATGGAAGGAAATAATATGCTAACAGGTATTCTTACCTATTTCATGAGTTACAAAAATAAAAAATCATTACTTCAGAAAATCAGTAACTTTGACTCAATAACTGCACCAAAGACTTTAAACGATATTTATTTGGAGAGAAAACAAATCAGCTATTCTTCCTGTAATGAAAGTTGAGAAGGAGTATGCAAATTATAGACTAGTTTGCAGTTTCGGGAACTATTTTTTAAGTCACATAGAAAAACATGAACAATTTAAGTTTTCAGGAAGTCTAAGCACTCCTTTCAAGCCAGGGAGTGCCCATTGGAAAAATCTGTTTCTATCAGCTCTGTCTTTGCAGCTCCCCATGGGTCTGATCACGCACGTCCACCACCCCAAAACTCTGCATGACTGAATTATGCATGTGTTGCTTTCTCAACTCCACAGCAAAAACATTGCAAGTGCAATGCAAGAGCAAAGGACTTTAAAAGAGACCAGAAAACAGTGATACATTTCTTCCGGCAGACACAGCTTATTCATAGTTACTGTCAAGCAAGCCCAGAGGTTGATGACTAAAAAAAAACATAAACAAAAAAGAGAACCCAAGCCCTTTCTTTCAAATGGTTTCCTTTCTTCCTCCCACATGTATCCTTCAGCAACCAGTCAGAATAAGCATGCAATGAACACAGTTCACCTTGCTCTATACATTAAAACCACTTTAAATTTTCATGTAAAAGTATAGAAGGAAACCTAAACAACATATGGAAATGCACAAGCAGTCTCAGCCTCACCCAACTGACAGACCAGGTAAAAAAGAATGAAAAATAAAAGGAACACATCTTTAAAAAACAGTTTAATTCTACCAGGGGCTACCAACAATATAAGGCAATATAATTGTACAGCTAATGCATGACAACATTGCATGACAGAATCAATGTTAACGGGGAGTTTAGTCGTGTGTTTTTGTACCAACATGTCTTTAAAAACTAAATTTAATCTCAGTTTCCTAGTGTTTATAAACTTGTTTTGGAAATACTTACATTTCTGTAGTTGCAACTTATTCATTGTATTGCCATAACACTTTGGAGCTCTAATCACGGACAGGAACATACCGTGTTAGATGCTGTAAAAACACAAAACAAAAAAAGAGTGCAGTTCAAACACATGGTGAGTAGGCAATGAACAGATAGAGAATAGAGAAGTATGAAAAAATAATGAGGCATTAACAATCAATACAGCAAGTACAAGACATGGCATGCCAGCTTCCAAATTGAGTTACTGGAGACTCCAAAAAATATCCTTTCCCATACCTGAGAGTCAGAATGAAAGAAAACATAGAGCTATTTATCCAAAAACAAAACAAGCGGGTGGTGTAAGTTGGTGTCAGGAATTGTTGAGAGTTGTCATCTCATAATGAATCATAGGTGAGGTAGCCAAAGAATGACCTTGAAAGCAAATCAAGAAAGTAAAGAGACGTGTGGTCAAAATTACTGGCTTGAGAAATGATCTTTGCAGTTGTGTTACGGGAAAAGGATTATTTTTACACTTGACATGACTGGTACACACAAACTCCTAACTCAAATGAAATGTACCTTTGGCAAGGTTATTAAGAGTGAGAAGGCACCAGGGACAGCATCAGCTGCCAACACCCTGCCCTGCCCTGTGGATTAAGTGCCCCACACAGCATGGGAACATGGCATGGGTTTGGGGCTGTCATGAACTTGGACATTGTTCTCTGTGAGGACATCAGTGAGCTGGCAAGGGCAGGAATTAATTATGAGAGGAAGAAAGTGCTGGGGAGGTGGGCAAAGGGTTGGAAGCAGCTCCTGCCTTTGGAATGGTGGGACAGCCACACACACGCTCTTAAGCTTTGCCAGGGGAGGTTTAGGTTGGATATTAGGAAGAAATTTTTTACAGAGAGAGTAATCAGATATTGGAATGGGCTGCCCAGGGAGGTGGTGGATTCACTGTCCCTGGAGGTTTTTAAGATGAGACTGGATGTGGCACGCAGTGCCATGGTCTAGTAAGCATGGTGGTGGTGGATCAAGGGTTGGACTTTATCTTGGACGTCTTTTCTAACCCAGCTGATTCTATGATTCTATGTGGTAATGCCTGGTGCTGTATTTCAGCAAGACAATTAAATTTAGATGGAGCACAGAAATTTTTATGGCACACAAGTGCCCACTGACTGCGAAACAGAAGGATTTCGCTCCTCACTCATCATATTTTGATCTCATCATCATCATATTTTGATCTAAACCCCAGGGATTGTGTCAGTGGCCTGCTCAGATCCCAGACGTGGAGGATCACACAGCAGCAACGGAAGCATCGCGGGTTGCTCGCTGTGCCCAACGCAACTGTGACTGGTAGCGGGCAACCCCGAACCCGTGACAGCTCTGCAGTGACACAGCAGTGTATCTAAAAAATAAACAACCCACTGCACGTCAACAGAACCGCCAGCGCAGGCGGGGGGGGTGGTGTGCGCTGTGAGGCCGCTGTGGGAGTTGTGAGGGTGCTGTGAGGAGCTGTGGGGGCTGTGAGGCGGCTGTGGGGGCTGTGAGGCGGCTGTGGGGGCCGTGAGAGCTGTGAGGGTCCTGAGGGCTGTCAGGAGCTGTGGGACCCCCGAGTGGGGATCCCCGGGCCGGACATGGCGGCCTGTGGAGGTCACGCGCTCCCGCCGTTGCATCCGGCCCCAACGGCCGCCCGCCCGCTGGCGAGTTGTTTACTTTCTCCGCGGCGCGCGCCCACTCCCCCCTCCCTCCCTCCCTCCCCGCCCGCGCCCCGCCCCCGCCCCGCGCCCCCTCCCCACCGGCCAATAGGAGCCGCCCCCGCCCCGCGCGCGCAGGGGGGCGGGCCCCGCCCAGGAGGAAATGGGCGAAGGGCAACGTCAGCCGGTATCGCTCGTCGGACGAGGCTGTGCCGCTGATTAGCCGCGCGAGCTGCCCATCTCCCCGAGGCCCCGCCTTCCGCTTTGCTCGCGCCGCCTACTCCACAGCGCTGCCCGACCCCGCCTCCCCGCTCTGTGTGTGTGAGGCGAGGATTGGCTGTCGGACAGGCCGCTCACCGCTCGGCCAATCACCGCCGGCCCCGCCTCTTCCCCAGTGCAGGAAACGCCCCGCGAGACCGCGGCCAGCCCGGGGCAGATCCCGCCTCCTATTGGTCTGCCGCGCTGTCAATCCGCTCTGACCCCGCCTCCCCGGACAGAGAGCGGCGAAGCCCGCCCCCCACTCCCAACGCCGCCCGCTGATTGGCTCGCCGGCGAAGGGCCGCGGTTCCCTATTGCCTGTCCCCGCTGCCACTCCGGCGCGCGGCCCGGCCGGCTCTGCGCTGCCCACTCGCCCCGCGCGCCGGGGGCCCCGCCCTCCGCCGGCCGGGGCCCCGCCCTCCGCGCGGTCACGTGATGTTTTCGCCGCGGTGCCGCCGCCGCCCGTGAGCGCGAGCGGCCGGAGCGAGCGCGGGAGCGCGGACCGGGCGGGGGACGCAGGAGGCACCGCACGCACCGCCCGCTCCCCATGCGCGGGGCGCTTCCCCGGTGAGCGCCGATCCCCGCTCTGCCCGCCCTAGTGACCCCGTCCCCGGCGGCACCGGACCCTGCGTGGCCCCTAAGATGGCGAGCGGGATGAATGGCTCGGGTGGCGGCGGCGGCGGCGGCGAGGAGGAGCCGGGCGCCCGGCACACGGGAGGCGGAGCCGCGCCCCAGCAGGAGCCCGGCGTGTTCGGCGCGGTGGCGGGCGAGGGCGAGCCGGCGGCGGGCGAGGGCGGGCGCTGCCCGTCCCCGCAGCCGCACCACCTGCTGCTGCTGCTGCGGCGCTCGCCCAGCGCCTCGCTGTGCCCGGCGCCCGAGGCCGCCCCCGCGCCGG
>NW_020897733.1:1219787-1288861 GCF_003984885.1 Neopelma chrysocephalum
CCCCCCCCGGCGGGCCGCGGCGCCGGCGAGGACGTGAGGAAGTGCGGGTACCTGCGCAAGCAGAAGCACGGGCACAAGCGCTACTTCGTGCTGCGAGCCGAGAGCCACCTGGCCCCCGCTCGGCTGGAGTACTACGACAGCGAGAAGAAGTTCAAGAGCAGCCTGCGGGCGGCGGGGGCCGGCGGGGCTGCCGCGCTGTGCTGCCCCCCGCCCAAGCGGGTCATCCCGCTGTACCAGTGCTTCACCGTGAGCCGCCGCGCCGACGCCAAGCACAAGCACATCATCGCCCTGTACACCAAGGACGAGTACTTCGCCATGCTGGCGGAGAACGAGGCCGAGCAGGAGGCCTGGTACGAGGCCATCAGCGAGCTCATGAGCCAGAGCAAGAGGGGCTTCCTGGAGCAGGAGGACCACGCCGATCAGCAGGTGGACGAGGATGACGAGCACTACGGGGCCACCCTGAGGCCTGGCACCGTGTTCAAGGAGGTGTGGCAGGTCAACGTGAAGCCCAAAGGGTTGGGACAGACGAAAAACCTCACTGGAGTGTACAGGTTGTGCCTCTCCAGCAAGGCCATCCACCTCGTCAAGCTGAACTCGGAGGTGCCCTCTGTCCACCTGCAACTGATGAACATTCGCCGCTGTGGACACTCAGAGAACTTCTTCTTTATTGAAGTGGGCAGATCTGCCTCTATTGGGCCTGGAGAACTCTGGATGCAAGTGGATGATTCTGTGGTTGCCCAGAATATGCATGAGACTTTTCTGGATACCATGAAAGCTCTAAAGGCCTTTGCAGAGTTCAGGCCCCGGAGCAAGAGCCAGTCTTCTGGTGGTGGCAGTGGTACCAATCCCATGTCCCTCATCAGCACCAGGAGGCACTTGGGCAACCTGCCCCCCAGCCAGACGGGCTTGCAGAGAAGATCTAGAACTGAGAGTGTTGCTGGAGGGACTCCTCCTACCACCAAAAGCAACAACTCCTATCGCTTCAGAACATCCAGTGAAGGAGAGGGAACCATGGCTAGACCTTTTAGGTCAGTGACTGGGAGTATGATCCACCTGAATACTGCAAGGATGAATTTGGGCCGTCAGGAAGGGAGTGGAAGGTACGTGAGAGCTGCTTTCAGCTCATCTTACCACACCAGGTCTGCTTCGCTGCCCGTTTCTCATTTTCCCTCCACTACAAGTCCCATCAGTGTTTCTTCCAGTAGCGGCCATGGCTCTGCTTCAGACATGCTGACCAGGCCTTCTAGCTCATCTGTTTGTGGTTCCCCGAGTGACGGAGGATTTATCTCCTCTGATGAATATGGCTCCAGCCCTGGAGATTTCAGGTACTTTCGGGTCAGGAGTAATACACCGGATTCTCTGGGAAACACACCACCTATCAGAGAGGAGAACTGTCTGAGTGAGTACATGTCCATGAGTAAGCAACAAGTAGATGATGGCTCAAGAGATGATTATATGGAGGCTGAAAAGTGTTTCAGGAAAAGAACTTACTCGCTAACAAAACCAAATTCTGTAGCAGTGCAACAGAAGACGACACAAACTACGGCTTTGTTAGATGAAGATTCTGCAGGAAATCATGGGCGATTACTTTACTCTGAAACACCAAAATTGAAAGATAACCATGAATTGGAGTACAGTGATACTAACCTTGATTCCGTGTGTAACCAAAGCAGGAGTCAGGCCAGGGATGATGGATACATGCCAATGATGCCAGGAGTTGCATCTTCTCTATCCAGCACCAGCGATTATTTGCCAATGACTCCTAAAAGCATGTCTGTTCCAAAACAGATCAACAATTCCTGGTCACCATCTCAAGTTGACTCCCGAGGATATATGATGATGTTTCCAAAGGCTGGCTCTTCACCTGTGCGGAGTCCTTTAACTGGATTTGGTTCTAAAGGAAGTAATGAGAAGATTGTAAACAATGAGTATATGGATATGTCACCTGGTAATTCAGCTCCAAAGCACCCCGGTGATTCAAATTATATTCATAGCACTTCTGTGTCCAAAGGTTTTAGTTCATATTTTTCTTTACCCAGAAGCTTTAAGGCGTTATCAGGACAAAATGGTGACCACAGTGAATATGTTCCAATGTCTTCACCTGGAAAACTCTTGTATGGTGGACCAGAAAATGTAAAAGGGGTGAGCAGTGAGACTCTGGCTAATGGCATCTCTAAATTGCCAACGTTGAAAGGTTCAGATGAAGGACTCGTGCAGAACAGGGCCACCAGGCCCACACGCCTGCCCCTGGGTACGAGGGGGAGTAATACCATCCCCAGAATGTATGACCGTACAGTTCCACCTGAGCCAGCGAGTCCCGGTGAATACATAAATATTGATTTTAATGAAAAGGCAAGTAACACACCCTATTCCTTATCTGCAGAAGGATCACCATCATCTCTGGGCTCAAGTAGTGATCACAGGCAGTCACCGCTCTCTGATTACATGAGCGTTGACTTGGATGTACAGTCACCGAAAGTAGCAAAGGAACTGTCGAACTCTCTGACAGATATTTCAATTTATGCAGGTTCCAGTATTCCTAGAAACCAACCAAACCCTGACTACGCCAGGCTCTCATTTGGTACTGCTTGTGTCAGCACCACGAGTAACAGGACTGATGACTACACCGAGATGACGTTCAACATGGCAGCAACACCACCTCGGCCGTTTGCCACCAAATCTGACAACGGTGTGAAGATGGATAGTCCTTCTTCCATCGTTAATAGACTCTGCATTGTTGATCGATATGCTGGCAGCAGTAGCTTCTCCGTTCCTGGCTCTGACCCTCCTATGGGACCGAAAGTGATTCGAGCCGACCCTCAAGGCAGGAGGAGACACAGTTCTGAAACGTTCTCTTCTGCCGGGACTGTGACGACCTCGTCCTCTTTCTTTACTGATAGTAGCAAAAGACACAGCTCTGCCTCATTTGACAACGTTTGGTTAAAACCGGATGAAAACATTTCTGATGGTCAGGAAAGCAAAATGTCCAGGGATACCTCAACTGGATTTCAGAATGGCTTAAACTACATCGCTCTGAATTTACGCGATGACCCCATAAGCTGTGAGGCAAGTACTACAGCGCCAGCTTGCCATCTCCAAAATGGTACTTCAGGTTTGGACAGTGGAGCTTACGTAAGCATAGATTTCAGCAGATCTGATGGTCTGAAGTGTAACGCTGCAAGAAAAGGTTTGTAACTTTAAAAGCACTTCCCTTTCATGCTCGCTTAACCGTAAGGATTAGATTGTCTGCCTAATGCTGCCTTCAGAGTGGGGTGAATGTTTTTTATAATCTCCTGTGTTATTCTAGTACAACCAGTTTTGTCATAGTGCAGCATCTGAACAGCAGTGAAAGGGGATGGGGTCCTTGGCCTAAAGGATTTATGTGACTCTTCTAGGCAGTCAGGAGTTATCAGACTGTCATCTGCCTTGTTTATTTATAAATTACTTTTGCTAGTATAAGCATTAATGGTATTTCATATTGTGAATTCTTGTCCCAAGGTTATGGTAGCTCTTCACTTTCCTTCCCTTCGTAGAGCTAGATGACTCTTCACTTTTTTTCTGAACTCAATATTTTGTATTTTGGAAGCTCAAAATGGCTAAACTGGGTTTAGACCTCAAAATCTGGGGCTTAAATATGTTTCTTTTAACAGATGTAGGTGAAATGCATTTTTTTTTTTTAATGTGCAAATTTGGCCAGATTTATTTAGCTGAATCTTATGTAAACAGAATTCAGTTTTTTTCCCTTGAAGGTTTGGTGGCTTCTTTTGAGCTCTGGTCTCCAGAGTACCCTTGTGTCCTCTGGAGGAGCCATCTCCTGGTGGCTGACCAGCATGGGGACGTTCACTCCTTAGTCCTATCCAAGGCTTTAGCTGAGCTGTAACCCTTCCCCTGCTCCGAGCAGCGTCTTCAGGGTCCGAAACTTGGGAGGGGAGGCTACTGGCTTTCAAGGTATCAGTGGTCTGACCCAGCCTAAGGTAATGCAGTGCATAAAATGTGAGGGTGTTGCAGGTGGGGAGAAAGAATATGGCAAAGAGGAGGGACGCTCCTGTCTGTGTGATAAGCTCTGATGGTGGGAGCAAAGCTAGTAATTAGTTGGTGGTGGTGGTGTGTGTCCCCCGGCTGAGCAGTGTGTGAACTGTAACTCGGGAAGAGCGATCCTTGCTCTGGTGTCAGTGACCCACTGAACTCCTTGCAGTAATTCACCCTCCCGCTAGAAAACCATTTCTGTTGGAAATGTTTTCCTCTCTTTGCAAATGTAAGTGTAGTCAATAATTGATGAGTACTAAGAGGAAATATTTAATCATGGTTGGACATTGGTACTTGTCTACTCTGTCAACAGAGAGTAAAGGAGCAGGCTGCTGCTGACTTCTATATTTTTAATTACAGTCTTAAACATTAAAATGATTTTTTTCTAGTTTCACATTAAAACTAAGTATCTAAGGGCAGAAGGTATTGCGAGAGCTTAAAATTGTGTAGCCTTTACTAGTGGAAGGTATAAGCCTGACTCAGCTCGCATGCCATTTGGAGTCTGGCAGCACTGCTTGGGGCTGCTCAGAAATGTGTGGTTTGCCTCAGTGGTTTTCTTTCCTCTGCTTTGTTTTGTTGGTTGGAATCAAATTTAGAAGACGTTGAAAGTTGCCAGTCCAAGAAGTGCTTTCTTCCAAAGTTAGTCTTTCAGCACTTCAAAGATTTGTCTGCTAAATCTGCTAAGTCAGGGGCTCACGGACTGCCAATTTATGTTTGGTTTTGTTGGTTTTTGTTTTTTGGCCTTTCTTTTAAGGCACCTCCAAAGATAGTAGAATTCTTAACTTGATCTTATTCCTCTCATGTGACTAAAATCCATATTATAAAGTAAGACTTCTCACAAAATAAAGAGGAAAAAAACAAAGATGTTTTCTTTTCAGCTGTACTGTAAATATCACATTGAAAAATATTTTTCAGGAGATAGTGTGTTTAGAAACTGTATTAGTGATAAGCATTTTGCTTACTACTGCCACAGCAAAATATCTACAGCCCTGTGCTGGGGTTTTTTCCCTTGTCTGTTATAAGTTCCAGAGGGGCAAGAGACAGAACAGCTGCTGGCTCTTGCTGGGAACTGAAGTTCTCTGGACATGAAACACGCGTTAAAATGAAGCAAAACTAACTCTGCGACAAACATGGGCTTTGGCAGGGAATTAAGCATGAGAACAGTAAAAGCTTAACTCGGTGGTTTTTTTCTAGTCCTAGAAAGAAAAACAAAATTATAAAACACTACTCCAAAACAAGGCCCAACAGTTTTCTGTAAAGGCAGTATAAAACATTTCTGCTGTATAGTTGGGAAAGGTAGGTAAGGTGACGACATTGGTCACTTAGGGGGGGGAGGTGAACAGATTTTGGAATAGTCCAGGCTAAAAGCAGCTTGCCAGACTTGAATACAGTACTGTAAATTGGTGGTGTATATCTTTTTCTCCAGAGTGACTTAAAATTCTTGATTATAAAAGATACCTGTTAACATTCATGTACTAAATCATCTCTCTGAGCTGTAGCAAGCATAATTTTAGAAGTCTGTATTCTTTAAACAGCTTATCAGTTTCTATGGCAATAAAGCTTTTATTTAAATATTTAAGTTTTTGTTATCCAGAAAAACATTTTCATGTTCCCCTTTGAATAGTGAAAATGAAGCTTCACTCTTAAACCTCTTGTCCCCTGAAGAGGTGTAGTGTGCCTCTGGGTAATTGATATTTTTAATACTTCTGGAGACTTAGCAGAACTGAGTGCTGTCTTTCCTTCTACAACTCACTTTTTAGGTCTCTCTGCCTGAAAAAGTGCTCCTTGGTTAAATCCATTCCTAAGAAAAATATTTAGCAAATAGATTTTTATCCTTTACTTCTTAGAAAGGAGCCATCCCATGTGTGTTAAATTCTGTAGGTAGAGAACTTAATCTCTTGTCCCTGAACCACAGTTTTATTGAAAGGAAAAAACACTTGCCAGCTTCAGATTGTTTGCCTTTTTTTGTTTTGTTTTTGTTTGCTTAAATGGAATATTGTGTTCTGTGACTCAGCTGCGTTCTCCCAACTGCCGAGGGTGGTGGAGTGATTTCCAATGCATCACTGCCCCCTCATTGTAATTCCCAAACTACTTCTGGTTCAGGTTCACTGATATGAATCAAACTTTTTTTTTTCTATTCCCTTCTCCATTCATGGCATGGATGGAGGAGGGAAAGGGCATGGATTAGGAATGATAACTAGGCCTTACTTGTTATTAAACTTTTATTTGAGGTTTAGGCAAAACTGATCTCAGGTTTTATGTTGATAATGGTGATGATAAAAAGAATATAAGGTTCTGATTTTTAATGCTTGCAGTTTAAGGAGGTCACTAGCAAAACAGTTTCATCACCAAATTGTTACACAATATTGAAGCAAGCGGTTTGCAGTTTTGATTACATGAATCTGAGTCATGAAATTTTGTGCTAGGAGTACAGAACACTAAAGCTACTTCAAACAGGGCTTAGCTAATGTATACCTTGTTATTGGACCTTGTAGAAACTGAGGAGGATAATGAGAGTGGGGCAGTAATAAAATGCGTAATGAGTCCTGTATAATACAAGTTTCTTCAGTCTTAATTAGAAATACTAAACCTGCAAAGATACCCTGCACTCAAAAAAACAACTATTCAGAGTAAATGTAATGTTCAGCTTAATATCTACTCAGCTATTTCACACCCACTCTTTAATCTTATCTCTGCCTGATACTCTTACACTTTGCTAAGATATTATTTCAGATGTTCTCTAAAGTGCAGGGTTATTATTTAAGTGTCCCGCACCTTTTTAATCTGCTCCTGTGCTAGACTGGGTGAGACTGGTGTGTGCACTTTGGGGAGTTGAGAGGAAGGAAAACAAGTACAGCTGTAAAGCAAAAATAAGTTCCAAATTGTCCAGATCCTTTCTGGTAACTTGCATATTTCAAATGCAAAATCTTAAAGAGTATAAGGAACAATCTACACTTTGAGAAATTCAGAAGCTGAAAGTTTTAGATATTACTAATATAGTAAATTACAGTTTATGGGATATCAGGCAAATAACTGCCCCTTTTGGGTTTCAGACTGGTGGTTTTTAAGTTTGCTTCAAACTGAGGCTCTTCTGTATTGACAGAATACTTAAAGACAGGGGCCCATGTAAAAATAACTTGAAGAGCCCTACTGCAGCACATCTGATGTGTATCCTACATCTTTGAAATAATGCTGGGATAATAATTCTTAAAAGACCCAAACAACCCAAACCATTCTACTCTTGCTGTAACAGTTGCCACTTTAACAGTCTTGAGTGACTTACAGTTTTGCTTAAAAATACCCAGGGTAACTTTCTCAAGTAGTGTATGAGCTGCTGAAGGCAGAACAAATTTTTGCTGTGTGATGTAGGAATGAGCTAATTATGACATATTTGACCAAGAATCAGTTGGGTTTTACTTGTGCTTGGGTGAGAAAATCTGAGACAAGAATGTTCCCCTGCCATTGAGAGAGAATGCTTACTTGGAGTCAGTGTTGAAATGCTTTTGGAAATCAGCTAATGGTGACATTTGTGTTTTTTGGAAGTCTAAAACTTTTTGCTTGTAGCTGTCTCGTAGGTTAGGACATCACTGCAGGATGCCTGGAGTTCTGGGAGTAATCCAGTACGGGTTCAAGGTGCTTTTTGTGGTTGTTTTTTTACAGTCTTTTGTTGAAATCTTAAATGCATTATTACTCTTGTTAGTTTTCCCTCTACAACTTCACATTTTCCCCTCCTCCCTTGATGTCTGAGGGCTCCTTGTTCCCTGTTGCTGGGGTGGCAGGTTGGAGTTGCAGAAGGTGGGCAGCGCTCGCTCGGTCTTTCCAGCAGCTGTATTCCAGCATGTGATCACTGGGATGGTTTGTCACCAGTATTTCTTTGGGGTTTTTGTATGTCCAGTGGTGTGTTAGCAGTAGGTAGAGTTTGGGTTTGCTTTTTCTCCGCATAAGGTCTTTTTTTAATGAAAGGATCTTTAATACATTTTCTTCATATTGATTGCTGGGGGAGGATTTATACCTTGAGGTTTTGGGTGGTACTGAAAAGAGTTTATAGTACTCTGTTGTACCTTGGTGTGTGTGCACGCTCTGTTTGTGGATCTGTGGTGCTCACAAAAACATGCTGAAAGCTTTTGATTGCACTAACAAGTTTGTTTTCCTGATCCAAAGCAGGCAACAAACTCTGGAGTTTTATTTTAAGTACTGTTGTAATCAAGCGTGGCATTCTTCAACAAAGGAAAATAGAGTGATAAAACTGATATGCAGGTGAGAGAGAGTCAAGCTTTCTGAAGCCTGGGGATGTATTATTACTGCTGTTTTCTCCTAAAAATGTACTGTTATGACACAGCCTTAAATAGTATGTAATGACTTGGCTGGAGAGCTCTCTGATGGCCCACCCTGCAAATTTGCTGTTTGACTTTTTTCACATTTAGGTTTTGCATGTTCACAACAACCCCATGATCAAGTTGCATCGTTGTCTTATAGGTTAAAGCAATGACAAAGGGAAAAAGGAGAAATTTGTTCTAGTTTTAATCAAGCCCTGTATCTCTATAAGGGTCACTCAGCTTAGGGACAGAGATTTAGTTGAGAGTGTGATCAGGAGGGATTTCTGACATACTTGAGGGCAGTGGGAAGACAGAGGTAAATGAGCCTGACTCATCAAAGGCATTTCAAAGGTGTTGCTGAGTATCTTATCTAAATTATCTTGAACATATAAGTGTTTGGATTTGTGGAGATTTTGCTTCAGGTGTAGCATTACCCCAGGAGCAGCAGTGTTAGTAGGCTCTTAGCAAGAATTTTCTGCCCTGGTTAAGTCATGAGCTCTGTCTTTAGGGGTAAAGGTTGCTTATTTCCAAACATTAGTTTTCTGTTGATTTAGATCTGTGGTTGGGTGCAAACACTTGAGACTCTGTATGTTTGTGTGTTTTGTGTACCTATGTGTTGTGTGCAGGTGATTTGTGAGTTAAGTGTGAGGTCTAATCTTTTTGATCCTTCCAAGAAGAGAGGGTTTTTGAAAGAGGTGGCTTACACTGAAATTAATATAGTTAACTTTTGCCTATAATTTCAAGGTGATGATACAATTTAATGTGACTCAAGAAAATGGAAAACTTTTAAATTACCGCATGAATAGTACTTCTATTCATTGTGTAACATGTCTGTTATGAACCTTTATAAATACCAAATTGAACTATTATTTAGGGCATAAAATAGATAAATCTAGTGTTTCTCTTTTGCTAGGGTATGAAAGCCTCATAAATATGCTGCCTGCTTGGAGAAAGGTTTTCTTTTAGGTAGAACAGGATTTTGTGGAATGACCAAAGATATCAAAATGCTTCTTTTCTTTTTCTGAAAATCTTGGGAAATAGTACCAAAAGGTGCACAAAAAACCTAGTAAAATTTGCATCTGAATTTATTGAGGCACTGATGAGTGATACTCTCCTTCCACAGGGAATAATGGGATTCTATTCCTGTACTCACGCCGAGCCAGCTTGCTTTATTGTTTATGGTTCTTGCTGACCAGGTGAATTTGCAGTATAACTTTTTTCATGCTGCATAGTCTGACCCTGAATTATTTTTTGGGAACTAGTGCTTCTTTTCACACAGATCTCTTAGACTAGCAGGAGTTTGGGAAGTTGTTAGTGACAGGGAAGCAGACACACCATTGATAAATGTGTCCTGATTGTGCACGAGCCCAAGCAAAGCTTTTCATGTGAGCCACGGGACACCTCATTTGTATGAAAACCCTGTTTAAGCTCTTGACAGGCACTGGCATTTCTGTGACTTTGTGCACCTTTTGGACAATTGAGCTAAAGTGGCCAAGAGAAATGAGCAGATGGGACAGAAAGGCTTCTCCAGTCTGGGTACCTTTGCTTCCTGGTCTGAGCATCCAGAGCCTGCTGCAGATGGGTTGGCTGAGGGCCCACTTCAGCACAAGGTGGAAGCAGGTAAAACGTCCATCGATATACAGATGAACATGCTTTAAATTCTATAAGTCAAAACCATGAAGTTTCTGAAGTCTAAACCAATATGGGTTAAGGGGCCAAAAAGATAGTTTCCTGTATGGAATTATTTTTTATCTTAAGTTAATCTGTTAGAACAATTCGTAAGCTGTTTAGGTTTTCATTAGGACCTCCACTCGTAGAGTTCAAACGTTGAGAATATTTGCTTTTTGTCATGTGAGACCCTTTGGGAGGCATTTGCCATCTGTATTTCACTCTGATTTTTTGGGGTGTGTGTGAGTTTTTTATTTAACTGTTTTTAGAACAAGGAGTTTTTAAATTGCAGATTGTAGTGAACAGGAAATCAGTTAGAAATGAGATGAAAAAATGAGCAGATTTGATCTTGAGGTCATTTCAGACAATATTATGACAGAGAGTCTGTTAATGAAAGCTTGTAGCTCCAGATGTGATCTCCACTCGTGGAACCTGAACAGGTAGGCAGATGGAGGTCCCCTGTACTTTGCCACAAATGTAAATGTGTTGGTCTCTGTCCTAAGGAGCTTACAATTTAAAGATGAAACTAAAGAGATGGATGAAACTTAATGTGCTGGGGTGGAGAGTAAGATAGAGATCAAGGCTGCTGCCATTGGCAGAGTGGAGATAAGAGTCAGCCTGGGAGAGATAAAAGGCTGCTGAGAGTGGGTCAGGAGAGGAAGCTGGTAGAGGCACTTGGAAGGGTATGCACACGCCAGGGAGCAGGGAAGGTAGTGAGCTATAAATACAGCGGTTGTAATGGTTTAAATGACTTGAAAAGGATGAGGTAAATGTCAGAACACTGGCCAGGATATTAATCTTGGTAAGAGGAATGTGGGCCAACATGTATCTCCGAGTTAGGGCCATGTCCCAGTGTTTACTTCTCCCTTTTAGATGTGGAATGTGATTATATTTTTTTCTGTTTTTTCTTTCTCCTTTCTCTAAGTTAGTTTTTCTGCAGACATGTGACTGATAGATTCAGTGCAAGCGGGTGTGCAGGAATGTACCCTGGAGCACAGGATCACCCTGTGCAGCCTCCCAGGGCAGTTAATGTCACACAGACCTGCGTCCTCTGTTCTTGGTGAGACTTTGCTAAGCAGCCAAGGTGGAGCTGCCTTGGCATTACTGCTGGTTTGTTCATGTTTATTTAGGTGGCATCTCTGGATTTCAGGCAGTTTTCTAGCATTGGAGAGGAGGCAGCAGTGTGGCTTGGGAGATAGTCACCTTTAGGATTTGTAACCGGTGTGCCAGAGCATTTGGAGCCCAACTCTAGTTGGGGAGGTCTGGATGGGACCCCCTCATTGCTGCTGTGATGCCATCAGCTGTGGGAGAGGCCCATGGAAGCTGGAGCACAGAACAATTGCTGCACAGGAGAAAGTTACTTTATTTCAGTGTGGGTAGATCAGGTTAAACAGACGCTGCAGTGGTTGTGGGTGAGTCTGGAAGTGGCGGCAGCATTGAGGCTTTGATTCACTGTTGAGGGCATGAGTGATTGAAATATTAATGTTGACATGTTCCACAAGGTAAACACAAAACAAGAGTTGCACACTGTTGATTAAACCTTGTCTGTGTGTAGACTCAGTTTACCTCTGTCCTTAGAAGCTCCCAAGCTGCTCTTGGAAGCTGAAGGCTCAATCCTTGGCTCCTGTGCTTGTGCTGTGATTT
Source organism: Neopelma chrysocephalum (assembly GCF_003984885.1). Lineage (NCBI taxonomy): Eukaryota > Metazoa > Chordata > Aves > Passeriformes > Pipridae > Neopelma > Neopelma chrysocephalum. Next base: position 1,231,442 of record NW_020897733.1, read on the forward strand.
GAGAAGACGTCGCTTCACACATGCTGTGCAATCTGAACCTTTCTTCCTCCCCTGCATGAGCCAGGGTTTGGGGTATCCTAATGTCAATGAAGACTCAATAATGTGGTAATTAGAAAATGTAAAAAATGAATGTGTGCCACTGCTGTGTGTGGTAGCAGAGAGTGGCCAATAGCACAGATGTATTTATTTTTTTGTGTGGGCATGCATGGGCAAAGGGTATGGCTGAGGAGGGTGTAACTATGTGGGTATGTGGCTGTGTAGTAACTTTCTTTGACAGTCATTTATGGCAATAGAGGTGAAAGAAAAAAGTAGTGCTGAATGCTTTCAGGTGTTGATGTCTAAAGTGCTTGGGAAGAAGCGACGGGATGAATTAGAACAGGTGAAACTTCCCATAGAAAGGAAGTCTTGGGAAAGGTGATTTGAAAGGTGGGGAGCTTTTTCATTAGTCATGAGTGACACTGCCCTTTCTCTTGGTTGTGTTCACAAAGAATAGTTTGGCTCACTCAAGCCCCAGACCTGTGTCTGCAAGCAGACACCACCCAGCAGAGGAAGAGCAGGGCAGGCGTATATAATACTTCCCACAAACATACACCCAGCCTCTTATTTTCTTATTTTTTTTTCAGCTTGGGGGATTTCCTGAACCTGATATAGTTTGTCTGTTTTATAATCCTTTATGGATCTTTAATCCAAGTACTTTTCCAATCTCTCTTTGATCCTGTGTAAACTCCTTGTATCCATAGCAGCCTGCAATCAGGCAGTACACACTGCATGCAGACCTCTGTCCATTTTGAACCCTGCTCTGTACCAGCTTTGTTCAGCAGCCCCCAGTTTGTGTAGTGGAAGAGATAATGAACTCTTATCTTTTCTCTCCAGGCCACTTAAGGTTGTGTAGATGCTGTAGCCCCCTCTGCCATACACTTGGCCATTGTGCTGCCAGCACCTTCCTGTCCTGCACACAGCGCAGACCTGTGGTGTCATCTGGGCTTTTTAAATGTCCAACTACATCCCAGTACTTCTCTGCAGGCTGAAGGATTCTTTTACCTGTCTATTCCTCACTGGGAAGCTGTGTCACACCTTGCAGTTTTGCTGCACTACCCAAACTTTTCCAAGTATTCCAGGTCCTTTCAGAATGCAGGAAGCAGGGCAGTGTGTGCAGACATGTGTGCCGTGGCTGTTTTCTTTCCTATTCATTGCCAAACAATTTGTAATGCCCAGTTTGCAGCAAGAGCACAGGCAGAGGGTATTCCTCCCTATTGGCACTGAGGGCTCCTGACCTTTGTCTCAAGAGCAGAGTGAACTGTAGCAGGTGGTATTCCTGGGAGCTGCACAAACAAGTTTTGGTTGGGTTTTTTTTTGGCTAAAATTTACTCATGTTTTCTGTGGTTCAGGAGGTCAGGTGCAGTATCTCACACACTTGCTGTGAGAATGCTTTTTCAAAAGCAGAACTGTTTTTCTTTCTTCTGTGACATGAAAATCTGAAATCTTGAATTTCTCTGTGTTTGGAAGTGAAAAAGAGTTTATTTCTAGTATTGTCATTTTATCTTGTAATAGAAAGCTTAAAAATCTCAAGCAAACAAACTCAAAAAACCCCCAACAACTTCTTGTCAAGCTGTCTGTGCCATTTGAGTTGGTGTTAGGCCCCTGCCAAAACTGCATGCAAGTTTACTAATTCTAGGAATAGTATCAGTAGAAGAGATGAAATTAGGGAGTGTGCATAAGGCCTTCCTAGAAACAGCCCTGCTGTTTATTCAAGCAGAAAAAGACGCCACTGTTGCAAAAGATAAGGCATTTCTGCAAAGTGAATAAAAATTATCTTGAAGCATGGGAGAGGTTTTTAGCTCATGAAACTGCCGAGCACTAAATAACAAACCCATGTTTTGATGGAACAATTGTGGATAAAGATTATTTTTAAGAGTAACTTTGTCTTCTAAATTTTAGAAATACAGCTTGAGGAGAAGTCTCATTCACTGGGATGTGTTGTTACCAGTTGCTGTGTTTAAATAGTTTATCCAGTGAAAAGTGGGTCATGTAACAGGTTTTTTTAAAAGAAATTTTGATTTTTTTTTGCTTGTGGGAAGTCAGTAAAATTACAGGTACAAAATATGTTCATTAGCTCAGTTTGAGCATCATTAGTTTGTTTTTGACTGAAGAGAGTCCATGGAACATGTGCTCAGTGGTCAGCAGGTAGTTGAACACCTTGCCCAAACTGGGATGTTTCTTTATGCCAGGGCCTTGTTTGGGTCACCCAGGCACAGTAACTGCACATGTGATGGATGCAGCAAATCTGCCAGGTTTTGATTTGTGTTTGTAGACTCTGTGTCTGCGTGTGCAAATTAAGAAGGAATTTGGCTTTTCTCAAATAACACCGCTTGCCTCTAGCAAGGTCTAAAGCTATGCCATTAAAATAAGAACTCTAAGAAGTAGGACAATGATGGGGGATAGTAATTGTGTATTCAGTAAAATTTGGGGCAAATAAACTTCTCAGTAATTTGTGAAGAATGTATTTGGGCAACTGAGCCCCCTCCCAGGCCTGCATGCAATGGGGAGGGCTCCACGGGGAACTGCTGCCATGCTCCTGCCCCGGCCCGGCCGCCTGAACGTTTGTCTTTGGGTGCCACGTTGTGTCCTGAGGTTGTGCTGGGTTTGGTGCTTTCCTGAACAACAGGAATATTGTGTGGCCATGTGCACAGGAAAGTCTAGGGCTGCTCTGCTGCTTTTGATCTGCATAAATCAAATTAATTCTGATTTCCCCCTAACCTGAAGTTCAGGAAATGGAGAACTTGGGTAGTGTTCTCCAGAAAGCATTAAGCTGTCTTAGTCTTTGACATGGAGATTTTAATCATTTAATTATCTTAAATTAATATCGTCTGTAAGCAAAGCTTTTATCCTTTTAGGAATCAGTTGCAGAATTATGTCAGTAAAAGCCTTTCCTGCAAAAACAGGTATTATTTAGAAAGGATTTCTTTGAGAGAATTGGGGTATGTCTGCTGTGTTCTTAAAGCCTCTCGGTGTGTTTCAAAGTGTCCTGACTTGTATGGCCTTAATAATTCAGGTGCAGGAAATGAAGTATGAATTGGGTATATTCTCATCTGATACATTTTCATGTGGAACACACCGGGGTGCAGTCTAATGAATTAAGACTGATTTAATTCTCAGCCTCTAATTTTTATAAAACTACTGATGGTTTTTGCATAGAAAACTTGCTGAGTGCTTTTCTAGTGTGTTCCTTAATTTTAAAGAAAACATTTTTGAGCAATGGCATGCTGCCATCCTAATTTAAATATTTGTCCTCTTAGTTTCTCTTCTACCCTTATGATCTTTTTCATCTGATTGATTGTTCCTCAGCAAAATTCAGACAACTGTGTGTAGTTTTATAATCTGATCCCATCTTAAATTTATGAATTGAAATGGAATTGTGTAATGAAGAGAACATTGCTTCAATTTTCCAAACTTTGCTTATATATTTTGAGGGGTGATCTGTAAAAATGTTTGGATGCTTTCTAGACTCATTTTCCTTATTAAACATTAATAGGAAGTTGAATTTGTATTGTTGTCAATAGTTGAAGCAGTAGAGCTCAATTTTGAATAAAGGCTGAAGCTTTTGTGCAGAAAAAGATAGAAAAGCCCCGTGTAGGGTGCTATAGAAGTTTTAGGGTGCTAAAACTTCTTATAATAGTGTATTTCTGGGCTGCTTCAAAAGTTTTTTTGCAGAAGTTTTCTTGAGTTCAGGTTTGTGTTGCTTGTTTGTTGCCAGGATCAGTTATCAGATTATTTTTTTTTGGTAGACTTAGCAGATTTTCTTGGAAGAGCTCGTGACAGTGCAGGAACAGCCGTGTGTTTACACTGCAAGTGGAAGTTATCTTCAAACTTGTCATGTCTTCTGATCTGGCCACTGAGTTTTATTTGGTGGCATTTATGTTTTGAGAACTCCAAGGGACTGCTGGGGTACTCTGTGAGCATTGTGCCTCTTGTCTCTGCTAGTTCACATCTAATAATTTTTTTACCTTTTAGGAGAATTTTTTCATCCCTTTCTCTGACATCTTCCTTTACTGTTCAGTGAGTGCTGAGTCAAATCCATTCGTATGAGATCTGTAAAGAAATGCTAATCTGGCTTTTATTGTTAATTAGCAATTCTCATATTTGTACTATTAACATAGAAGATTGATGGCTGATGAATCTTACATTGTGGAGACTAAAATAAGATCATCCAGCTTCCCGGAAGCGCTGCTGTTTTCTTTGAGCACTGCATGGCCTCATTAGTTTACCTTCACCAACTGGTTAATCAAAAAATAGAAGCAGATCAGGTGTGGGAGAGAAGAGCCACCAAGAAGCTTAATGTGTGAGTGCTCTTGCAGTGTCCCTAAATAAACCCCTGTCCCTTGCAAAAGATCCTTCTGGTGAGGAGCCACAGAGGTGGGATCTGCCAGTTGGCTCCGGGTATCAGCAGCACAGCAGACACTGGCCTTGTTCTCACTTACATTAAACCCATTTTACACCTCTCTGACGAACAACTTCTCTTGTGGTGTAGGAGCCTCTCTATAAACCTCAGTGGTGCTCAGGTGGCCCCGAGGCCCTGGAGGCAGTGGCAGCACTGGGGTGTGAGAGGCAGTGATGCGGGTGGTGAGCGCGGCTCCGGGGGCTGGGGGGGGGGAGCGGCATCAGCTGGAGCTGCTGGAGCTCCGTGGTGTGGAAATCAGTCAGGGCCTGTGACTGAGTGCACAGCTGCCTTGGGCTCTGCTGGAGACCCTGCTCCTCCCTGGTGCAGGCTGCAATGGTCCTGGCATTGGAATTCTGTGATGCCTGGAGGTTGGTGGTGGGTGACCTGTGGGCCTTTGGCCCTGGTCCTTCTGCAGCAGGAATGGGCTCCTGAGGGCCGCCCTTGGGAATGGGGGTGACTGCAGCACTTTGCGGGAGGGATCTTGCAAGACCTCAGTCTCCTCTTAGATTTCAGATGGAATTTTTTTTATGTGGTCAAGTTTCACAAGTGGCTCTTTACCTTTTCTATTCTGATACTGATATATGTGTTCAAATACATATATATATATGTCAATTTATATCTGTATTTATCTGTATATATATAAATGTTTGATGCCTTTATCCCAAAAAAGAGCTGATGACTCGGCATCAGCCAGCTGTAATGCTCCAACTGCAGTCCTGAAGTTTCCAGCTTTAACAAGGGGATTAAAGTAATGGTGACAACCAATAGCTCCATGTCTGAAAGACTCAAGGCTTTATAAGATTGTCATCAGGTTGTAGGTAATGTTTATGTGAAACTTCCTTATGTTTGTTTACAGTTCCAGCAATTCTGTTTTACCTAAAAAATGAAGAGGAAGCATGCTGAAGTGTAGTTTGTAATGGGGGGGGCGGGAAGTTAATGAGCTTTTATTTAGGAATTTTGGAGTTTTGGGTAGGGGGGACACTGCAGGGAGGTCCTGGGCCTGTCCTACAGCCTGGGCTGCTGTAAAACTATGTTTGATCCAGGACTTCCAGGGAATTTGTGAGCTGGGGTGAAGCTTAGCTGAGGATACTTTCTTCTGGTTTCTTATAAATTAATCTGTGCTAGCTGGGGCTCTGCTCAGACTTAGCTGGTGTGCTCACTTTACAATTGATTGTTGTGCTGCTGTCTGAGTACACCAGGCTGCTTCAGGGAATGAAACTTAGAAGTTAAACAGGTGTTGGTTTTTTTTTTTCTCTTAAACTCTTGCCTTTCCCCTCCAAGTATCTTAAATGTAAGATGACATTGAATTATGAAAATTTTCAAAACTTTTTAGGTATAAATACTGAGTTCTGCCATATTCAAACAACTGGGCCATTGCTCTTTGAAATGTTTTGGGGATATGCTTGGAGAGATTAGAATAACTTGTCAAACAGCTTTCAGGTGTGCCTTGTGTGTAAGGCGTGGAGGAAAAATGTCCTGACAAAAGCAGAGACAGTTTTTGAAGTTCCTTTTATGTGAGCTTACAGGTCCACAGCAAGGAAAGGGTGGGGGATGCTGGTAAAGTTAATTTTTACTGAATATAAGTTTAATATAGAAGCTTTAACTGTTGTAGTGTTTGACTTGTATGCATTGTTGAGGTGTGATTCATTGCAAGCTGTGGTGCATATTTTCATTCTTTGGTCTTACAACAAAATAATATTTTTCTAAAGAGGAAAATTGTTTCAAAAATAATAGCTTCAGTTGGCTTTTGTGAAAACAAAGCCATTGCTGACCACATCACGCTCTGTGTGTGCCAAGCAATAGCTTTTTGTAGTGATCTTATTATGTCTGTGAAATAACACAAATAGAGATTCTTGAGTTGTGGGTGTCTTTTGGCCACCTCTTCCTTGAATTGTGGAAAACCAAGTTACTGTACTTTTGAAATCATAATGTATTGGAAAAATGAAACTCAGCAACCCAGACATTGGTGTGGGCTGTGTAGGGATAATAGGGAGTTTCCCCTGAAGTGGAAGGACCCCTTTAGTTCCACACTGCTGCCAGCCCTGCTGTCGCCTTTGCCTCTCTGTGTCTGGAGCCGTGGGCAGCCTTTGCCAAGGGCTGGGAAGGGCAGAGGCTGCTCGGGCAGCCCAGCTGAGCTCTTTTTTCTGTTGGTTTTTTTTTTTTTTTCTTCTTACTTCTTTTAAGCGATAGTATTTTTAGCTGGACAGAAATCAGAAGTTCTTTAGGGCAGGGTGGAGTTCGTGTGTTCATACCTCATGATTGGTTTGTAAGTAAACATACAGGTTTGCATTATTACACATAGTGCTTGTTCTTTACACGGCCACGTTTTCTTTAGCATGTCCCTGGGGTAGAGGCAGGGAAGCACTGTGGGTGCATTAGCAGTGAGATGTAACTGATTTTCTTGTGACCCTGCAGATTGAGCATGGGTGGGATTAAGCTCTGAAACCCTTTTCCCTGTTCCAGGGGGCTGTTCTGCCATTGCTGTGCTGTGTCATGAAGTGTTCCCTCTGTTGCAGCTCTTCTCAGGCTGGGAGCTCTCCCAGAGCAGGGAGGGAGCTGACACTGTGTGGCTTTGAGGGGGAAAAAGCAGCTGACATTTCTGTGTTTGTTGTTTTCTGAAGACTAAATCTCTTGCACTAGTTGTTTCTCAGTGAGAGCAACCTGTTATTTCCTCCTTCCCTGTACTGCCAGGGCATGTCCCTCAAACCTAGGAGAGAAGGTGAGCAAAGCCACCTGACTGGCAGAGGACAGTGCCCTCAGTCTTGGCTGAGAGGACAAAAATGGTGGAAAAGGACAGTCTGTCAGGACTGGGAGACAGTGACCCACTGGTTTGGCTGACAGTACTCCCCTGACTGAAAATTGGTGTTCATGCTGGTTCTGCTGGGAGTGGAAGGGATTTTGTAGTGAGCTGAAAAGTGACTTTTTGAATGTTCCTGTGTAGTGTTCACACAACTGCAGAAAGCATTTGCATGCCCTTCATCACTTTTTTTTTTCCCATGCCAGGAAACTCTTGAGTTGCTCCCACCTTGGCATGTGCGTGGTTAACTGCAGAGCTGGTGTTCTGCTTTGAGGGCAGACTCCCCTGTTTCCATTTCTACCTTGTCACCCATCTTGTCACCACAGGATATATGGGTAATACATCCTGTAATACAAGATTATGTTTTTTATCTCTCTTTTTACTGAGTGCTTTGTATTCTGCCTTTTCCAGTCAGTTTGAAGCCACTGAAGGCAGTTGGTTGTAGCTGTGTGCTTTTGTATCGGGTGGGATTCCGTGAAAAAGCGACGTGTGTACTCTGAGGTGTTTCATGTTATTAACTAAATTAAGCTTTTTCCTGAAAAGCTGAGGACAGGGCACACAGCTGTCATGACCTGCTGCTCCTCGGTTGGAGCTGAAGGTGCTGGGAGTGTTTGTGTTGCAGCTCTGCCCTGCTGTGAGTGGAGTGTTCACCGCAGCCTCAGTCACTCCTGCATGAGCAGCAGTGCTCAGGCCCCCTGCGCCAGGGAATGGCCTTGGCAGTGGAATAGGCGGCAGTGGAATAGGCGGCAATGGAATAGGTGGCAGTGGAATAGGCAGCTGTGAGCTGCCCAGTGCAGGCTGTGCATGTGCTGGCTGCTGCCCCAGCTCCTGTCCTTGTACACGTGTCACTCTGGCTCTGCAGTGCTTCCGACTCTGTGGTTCTTCCTTCCCTCAGGATCTCTGAGGCGTGGTCGCTTGGCAGTGCCCCCTCTCCCTGTGAGGGACCCGCGTTCTGCAGTCAGCAGCTCTCACTCCTGCAGTGGATAAGCTCCATGTATTCTCCTCATTAGAAAATATTTTTTTCCGATATTTTTTGGATTTGAAATGTCACTGACTTTTTTTTTTCCCCCTCCTTTCTAGACTGACTGCATTGCCATGGAAACCATTGTTGGAAGAGAAGACTTTTCTGCTGGTAACTCCAGAAACTGTGTGGTGCTTTTGGAAGCAAAGCTCAGCTCCAGCCGGCTACTTTCATTTCCACCAGCACGGACATAGACACACATCCTTTTAATTAATTTTTTTCATAGACATCAGCTCTCTACAGTTGAATTAATTTGAATTGAGATTTTTTTCATAGCTGTGCTTTGGTGATGGAATTTGGTCTTTCATGTCATATCTATTCGGGAGGCAGTGTGAATGCTAATAGGAGATCCCTGTATGTCCCTTTCTTCCTCCTGCCTCTCCCATGAATCTTTTTTTTTTAAATTTATATTCTGAGAAGTCAAAGCTGGTTTCTGATTGTCTGTTTAACATGGGTTTTACTTCTCTGGTACATTAACAAGTGGTTAGCTTAAAACATATATTGTTTAGAAATATTTTGGCAGTTCAGGATTTTTCCAGGTGGCTGGGCGGAAGGAGGGAGGGAGAGGTGCACATTAGCTTGAGGGGTGAACCCATGGGACTGAACGGGTCTGAGGAGGAGAGACCTCTTCTGCCTCTTTTTTTTTTTTTTTAAGGTTTTGCTTTTATGGTACAAGAGATATTTCTTGAGCATAGGCTAGAAGCTTCTAAATCAAATGTCTGTCAGAGCTTAAACGGAAATTTTTTTTTTTGGTCAGAATTTTGGTATGTACAAAGTAGGATTAACGGGCTGGTTGTCTTGTAGATTGTTTTTGTTCTTGTTTATAAATATGAATTGTGTAAAATGAGGTTTTTGTTCATGGATTCGAATGGAGAACTGCGGAGTCGTATCCAGCGTTTGTGACTTCTGCATTAGACCTGTCAGCTGTAGCTTTTTAAAGGGAAACCACCCTAATTGATCTTACTTTCAGCCAAAGTCCCACTTTTAATTTGGGACTATTTTTGTTCTTTCTTTCTGGCATAATGGGGGAAAAAAATTAAAATGTTGGCTTATCAATTGTCTTTATCCCACTGGCAGAAATGTGAACGACTATGTGACATTTTTAAAATAAGCCCTGATTTTTCTACAATTTAAGTGCTTCACTCTTGTACTGAATTTTTTTTTGGTTGAAATGAATTTAGGTTTTTAACACTGCTATGAAATTAAAAGAGCACTACACTAGTCATTGGTACATGCAATGGATAATAAAAGGCACTGACGATTGCTAAAGGGTTTCGAAGTGGTACAAAATCCTCACGCTGTACTGCACCACACAGCTGGGAATCCTCCATATGTATATTGTACAAGGGATGTGCCAGGCTGCCTCACCTCCAACAGACAACCTTTCAATTGCTGGTACAGTTTGTATAACAAATTAGACACTGTCAGCTTGGATTGTTCAGTGATTTGTACTCAGATCTCTTTTTGAGTAGTATTGAAATGTACATGTCACTAAAATAGGAAGCCTTTTTTTTTTTTTTTTTTTGAAACATGGTACCAATCAGTTTACACAGTGTCTGGTGACAGGAAAAACTGTTGCTACAGGGTTTAAAAGCACAGACCTGTTTTTGATTCTGGAAGAGAAGTTTCAGTTGGTACAGTTACTTGCTGCTAAACATACAGGAATTAAAAACACAACCACTCTTACAGACCATGATACTGTCTTGCCATACAGCTCTTGGTTGGTCTCATAAAATGAATAATGCAATACATAGACAGCTTTTTATAAAGCTTTACATCTTTTCTAAGAAATCAAAATTTGGATGAAGTTAGTTCTAAACATTTAATGTGAAAGGAAAAGGTTGTTTTGAAGAAATTTGTTACATATTTCATATTAGATCCCTGAGGCTGCCATTGTACAATATACAGCACTGATTTAATACATGCTGAATAAATAAGTAAATGGGTAACCTCAAGTATAGTGGTACAAATACTAATAGGTACGGCATAATAAATATGCAATCTTTTTGAATCTCTTAGTTTACAGCAACTAATTTATTCAGTATTGTGCTGGAAGAACATTTTCAGATGATGTAAAACATATCACTATATATACTACCTTCCAGCTACCCGTTTATGCTGCTGTATAGTACAAAAATACCAATGATAGAACAATGTTTGTCCTGTAAATTTAATTTGATATTGGACAGTTATTGTCTGTACAAACTAAAACATATATGATTGAAACTGTTCATTATATTTGCTATTTCTGCTTCACAGATCTGTTTTAAAGTTGAGCTGATTGATCTGGCTTTGTCTTCCATTGTAAATATTGTTCTGTTGTTTTCTTTGTAAAACACATCGCGTTTGCGGTTTTGGGAGACTGGCTTGAAGCTCTGTATAGTGTTTATATTTATCTGACTTGGCTTTCCATAGAGCTACTTGCAGTAAATACGTGTTCATGTAGCTCCGTGTCTGGGTTTTATTTTTAAACAAACTTTTGCTTTTTCCTGTCAGAAGTGTTTCCTCCTGCTGTGGCTGCTTCTGTCACCCTGCATCCCTGAAGATTTGGAGAAGCTTTTAGCACTATTTCAGGGCAGTGACTCCCAGTGTGTCCAGTTTTCTGTGCCTTTACACTTAGTGTAAAAAGTAACAGACAGCAAAACCCCCAGAAGTTTTCTTTGCCATGGATTCATAGTGTTGGTAAACAACTAAGCTTTGAAATGAAAAAAAAAAAATCAGTGCCTGATACTTTTTCTGCTTTAAATGTTGCCCATGACTGGGTAGGGAAGTCTCATGATGAAAAAGAAATGTTTAGCATCGTAGTATCAAATAGGGTTCTGACTTTAGGGTAGATGGGAACAAGTGTGTTTTGCTGTTGTATCTTTTACAGTGACACTTGGGTTTGGTATGTGTTAAATAAGGTCTCAGTATGTAAAACTCAAATGCAAGTAGATAATCTCATCATTTCACGTAATGCACCCACTTGTAAAAACAACTGAAGTCAGAAAATACCAACAAAATGGAGTGCCTTTTCAGATTCCCTACTGACGTGAAGGATATGGCAATATTTTTTTATAAAAAGAGGCTTTTCTCCATAGATGGAAATGTATATGATCTCCATAAATGTGGGTGATTAGTGTGAAATACCTTGGATGAGACCTTTCTTTAAAATTACCTAATTTAATTTTACCCTGTTAACTCAGAATAATGCATTGAAACAACTCCCTGGAAAACTCAAGTTTGCTGTAAGGATAGGGTTTTCCCCAGATAAAGCAGCCCCTTTCTCAGGGCCCCATTGCATAGTGTGTAGCCTGGATTGGGAGGGAAAGGAGAAGAGCCTGCTCAGCCATGGCAGAAAGAGCCCTACCAGCAGTACAAACAAACAGTGACCATTATCCAGGCACTGACCAGACTGTTGCACAGTGTCATGATAGTTATTTCAAAATACCTTTGACTGGACCTGAAATGGGGCAGCTGCTGGAGGGTTGTGGGGTTTTTCTGGGGGAGAGAAGGGGTGTTGGAGTTCATAGTTTTGCACTAATTTTTCAAACCCCTTTGGGTGACAGAGCTCTCTTGCTCCTGAAGTGTGATGAAAGTCCTCAAAGCCAGAAGCCAAGTTGGATTTCCTGACTGAACCTGAAGACAGTCACTAAAATACATCTTACAAATCTTTGTTTTGAAATGCATTGACCAGTTCTCCTGGCTTTTGCATCTCCCTGAGCTCTGTGGTACTGGGCATAACCAAATATGAGGGAGTGAGGGGTTCACAGCAGGGAAGAAGGATCTTGTCAGAGTTACCAGGTATCAATACAATCTGTATTGCATTTTTTTCATCCCTGCATCCTGTCGGCTATAGCAGTAGTTCCCTCAGATGTATAGAAGTCTGTCCCCTCATTTGTCCATGAAGAGCTGTGGAGCAGCATGTCTCGGGGGAGAGCAGGAGCACTGAGCTTGCTGTGCATGTCTGGAAGGTAAGAACTTGTCCCTCTCATCCCCTTTTGTTAAGGAAACAAACACACCAAGCTCAGTTTCTTTGGTTTTCTTCTGAGTTTGTTAATATACAACTTTTTAAAGCACCATTATGGTTACAGCCTGACTGACTGTGAGGAAAGCTCAGTGGGCCCTGAAGCTGCTGTTGGCAGAGCAGCCTCAGCCACCATCCTGTGCTACACCAAAGGCCAGAGAGAGCCTTTGGGAAGGACAGGAGGATGTCTGTGGTACTGCCCAGCTGCTGTCACCTCACTGCCAGCTGGGGCTGCCCTTGGGCAGTGGTCACCTGTCTGTACAAAGAGTTAAAAATTTTTCTTTCCAAAGCTAATAGTTCTAGATACTTATCCTATATTTTAAATGTAGAGCACTGTCACTGCTCCCCTGGGTTAATCACTGCCCCTGTCTCCCAGTAGCAAGTGTCCTGCTTTTTGCCAATAAACTAACCTGGAAAGACTAAATTATTCATCTCTTGTGCAATTTTCAGCTTGTGCTTCTAGTGGAAGTAGCCATGGCAGCAGAAGTATTGTGTGTCCAGCAACGTTGCTGGGTTGGCTGCAGTGTAACTTTTCTGGGTAGGGCCTGTTAAAAACACATAACACTGCTTCCAGCAGCACAGTCCTAAATCCAGCAAAACAGCACTGCCTCAGGTGTGTCCTGAGGGTGGCACATGTACACAGTTCATGCAGCAAACTGAACTAAAAAACACTCCAGCTGGATAGCAAAGTATATAGGAAGTAATTGCAGAACATCAAATTTTAGAACTTGAGTATTTGTTGCTTGTAAAATCAATATTTTTTTTTTTTTAATTCTAAAACTTCTTTTAAAAGTAGGTCCTTCCTTCACCCTCTGTGGGGAAATGGTCACTATGGAGGAACTAACCTTTCCAACAGAGGACTAAGCATTACAGGCTTCAGAGCTTCTGCAGCACAAGGTTTGTGTGTGCCAGTCTAGTTCGTGGTACAGAAGTTCTGCTGCACTGCCCAGTGTGCCCACTAGGAACAGTGTAAATCCAAGTTAGGCACAAGATTGAATCCTAAAACCAGGATTTAGCAAACTAATATTCCTTTAGAAAATTGCGCTCTTTTCACTCGTCATCCTGGGGGCAATGGACAGTGCCCCACCTGCAGCAAAAGCAGGGCCTGGGTGGTGGGCAAGGAGAGGTGGGGACCGCCCTCCTCGTGAGCTTTCCTGCAGCCCTCACTGCTCCAGGCAGGGCCAGACCTCATGGTGCTGCTGGCACAGCTTCTGCCAAAGCCACACGGTGCCCTCGAGTGGCTGCTGGGTGTCCCCAACAGCTCAGAACTGGGAGGTACCCACCAGGTGCCTGCTAACTAAAATAGACCAACAGTATGTGATTAATTATGAGAATAAAAGCTTTGGTGAAAAACATACCAGACATCAGGAGAAAGAGCCTTAACTGGAGCTGGAGAAGTGGTGTCTGGAGCTGGATCGTGTTTAGGTTGTTGTTGAAGATTATTTTACGGCTCTAGTGTTCAAACCATTTTTTCCTGTTTTAATAATAAATCTGCAAACACAAACTTTTACCTGTAGTTTAATGTTTATATAGTGATGGATAGCACCTAGAGGCCCCAACCAACATTTGAGCCCCCTCAATGTCTCTGCCCCAAGGAGCTTACAGTCTAAGCATCAAGAAGCAGGAGAGAATAATAACCATGTTTTCTTTTATAGATCAGTAACTCCGATCCAACACAGGTCAAGTGATTTACCTGCTCTAAGGCACAGATGGTGTGGTGGGAATTAACCCAACATCTCTTGAATCTCTGCTGCAGGTCTCAGGTTAAAAGATGTTCCTTCCTCTCTAGACCACTTTTCTCTTTGTAAAATACAGCCCCTTTGGAATTCTGAGCCTGAAGCTGATTAAGGTTTAGTACTGTTCTCCAAGTCTGGGCCAGAGCTGCAGGGACAGAACAGAGAATGGAGCTGTCAGAAGTGCAGCTGCTTTACACACTTCACTTTTCTGTGGTCATCTCATAGCTTTGGGCCCTGAAGCTGCCACATGACCAGCAGGTCTGGGAGCTCTCTACCTCAGTCTGGAATGGGATCTCCTGCCTTGGTTTTACATGCTGTGAGAGAAGCCCAAATCTTATAAAGAAGCACCAGTTATTCAATGCTATAACAAACATGTTCTGCCCTTGCCCTGGTCCCCACATCTGACCTCTTCTTGTTGCTGAGCACAAGATGGGGTGTTGATAGGGAAGGCTGAGCGAGCTCTTCCTTTGGGAGCTCCTTGACTTTAGCATCCATTCTTCTGCTTTTCTGGGGCTAGAGAGTGGCTGCTATGTTCATTTTAGACTTCTGCGGAGCCAGCAGTAAGATAAGGGCTTGTGTTTACATGAAGAGACTGACTTACTATTTTATTTCAGCTTTGGTAACAAGTTCCTGACTTGGAGGTAGCAGCAGGTTCAGATTATTTCTATATGCATCAGCAAACCAAACTAAAATGAGCTGAAAGATGCACGTTGCTGAATTGCCCACTCTCTACCAACGTATATAACTGCAACTAATTGAAAAAAGACAAAGCCATTAATATTTTGCACTTTAAACTAAAGAACTTCAGTTTCATACTTGGTTGAAAGCTTTTGAAATCAGCACCAATCTCATTGTATCACTGCCACCTGCTCAGTCACCAGTCCTATGTCTTTTGTCAAATGTGCATAAAACAGGGAGATGTCGGATGCTCCATGTTTACAAGGATAACAAGGATAACTGGAAGGTAAGAACGAACAGCCATTAGCAGATAAATTACTGAACAGTAGTCAATAAACAAATACACATCACCTGTATAGAGCAGTACGTTAATTCACAAGTTAGGCTGTATTGGTAGTGGAGGTGGCAATAAACAACGGAAATATTAAAGTATCATCACTTGACAAATAGTCCTGCATTGTCAGGGAGCTGTTTATACATGAGGGTAAATGAAACGGCACTGACCATAGAAGCTGAACAGTCATGCATACAAAAGTGATCACTTTTCAGCTATTGCACAAGGAGTGACACTCTTAAGACATACACAGTAGGTTTCTTACAAACTGACATCAGAAAGACTGCATGCACCATCTTTCAAGGCCTTATGTGAACTATACATACACAAGAGTTGCTGTATACTGTAAATACACTGTGGATGTGTATAAATTCACATAAGATTAAAAGATTAATCTGTAAATAGGAAAGTTTCCACCATCTTCTGCTTTATTTTATTCAGAAGGTGTCTTAGCATGTACACTATTTAAGATAAAATGTAGGACACCACTTCAGAGTTGAGGTTTCACATGAGCATCATAAATGCTTCGGTAACTGGATATTCCCAAGGGACAGGTTTGGTTAAACCAAACTACTAAAATGTGAATGTGACTTCTGAAAAGAAGGATATAGAATATGGCTAATAATTTCACATATTTTCACAAGATTAAAAAAAACCCTTTTCAAGTGGATTGGGATTTCTAAGCACAAATAAAACCACTGATAGCGTGGTGTACAACATTTAAAACCCTGATCAAAATTACTTCAGAATAATTGTGCATTCCCCAAATATATTAGGTTGGCAACAGAGGAAGGAAATGAAAAATTAAATGCATAAGTTGGTCTAAGAGGGGTAAATTCTCTCTGTACCACAAGTTTCATAATAAAATACTGTTGTATCTTTTAATTTTAGACATGAGAATTTTTATATCAGTCTGGTTTGTTTTCTAAATGACTGAAAATTTCAACTAAAAAGGTGTTTACACAATATACACATTTCATTACTTACAAAGAGAAATAAGCTTAAAATTTCATATTAAAAACCTGGGATACAGTAGGGTTAGTAGCACCATGAAAAATGTTTTTCAAAACTGCAGTCTTGTTATTTTAAACATACTCAGTGCGTTGTGTCTTTCTCTGTTCTCTTGGTTGATCAAAAAGGTGCCATTTTGGTACAGGGAGAGAAATGAAAAATTTCATCTTCTGATCCTTTATGAACCTCAAATGTTCTTTTCTGTTTCCAAGAGGTCAATTCTTTCATCTTAGTCCTGCTGTCAAATATGTACTGAACAACCCTTAGTTTGGCACGTGAGTGAGGTACACTTGAATTTGCACGGTTAAAACAGTTTGGATTAGTTTTTTTCTTTTCTTTCTGCACAGTAGCACCATTGTTGCAGCTGGAAGACAGTGCATCTTAGGAATTTTTAACTGTTTTATAAAACGTTCTCCAAGACGTTACGTCTTCTTCATACAAACTTGACAACGACTAATCCGCGTCCTCAGATCTCCAGCTTTCAGTGTCTCTGACTGAGGTTTGCTGGTTGACAGACACAAAGGAAAGCCTGGGTTAGCTTTTTTTTTTTTGTTTATAGAACTGTCCCTTTTAACTTCTACTTAATTCACATTTTAATACACCACTTAAGTACATGAGTGGGGGATGAATCCTGGATTTGAGAGTTTTCCTTAAGAGTGATCTTTTTGTCTGTCCCCAGCACCAGGTGACAGATGCTCAGTCATGTCCAGTGTCAGTGTCCCCAAGGTATGGTAACCACCTGTTTCAGGCTGGCAGGTGATGGAACACAAACACAAACTGAAGGGGAGGTGAATTTTGGTACATTTGAGATACATTTCTGAGGTCTTTGTTTCTGTCCTTTGGGTTTCTTAGTTGAAGGATACTTCTATAACAAGTACTGCTACAGTAAGAGCTGTATTTAAGTGATGGCTTTATCAAATTATTTATTTTTATTCTGAAAGGGTAAGGAGATGGGAGATTATTGTAATTAATTTGTGTAAAGCCTAGCCATGATGTGTGTACACAGAATAAGTCCAATTCTTAAAAGTTTCTTTAAAAAATATAATAAAGAAGGAAGTTGCTTTTATGGGATAGAGAAAATACTAGAAACAGAAAACTCAAAGATGCATGGTAGTTCCTAGTAGGAAGTTTTTATTAGAGAATTACCACTAATCAACTAACCAGAAATATGAAGAGTGATGATTAATCATGTCAAGTATCCTGACTGTAGGGGTTACACAAAAATAGCTTAGGGGCCACCACTGCTCTGTAACACAGTGCCAGCCCTCTGTGACAAAGCTACACTTTTCAAGTAGGAGGCAGTGGGAATATTATGAGGCTTTTATCAGCACACAAACAGGGCAGAGTTATTTATTCTATGAAAGGAGATGATTTTTCAAAGAAAAAGTTTTGCTACTCCAGTTGAAAGGGAAAGAGTTCGAGGAGCTGAGAGACTCCAGCTGAAATACTGACTGCAGAGAAGCTGAGAACAGAATGGCCACTGGCTTCCTTGCAGCCAAAATGTCATCCTGTTTCCTTCTGCAAAGTGTGGGGGAAAATGCTGGCCATGGAGGGTAGGAAACCTCCTTCACACAAGACTTTTAAAAACAGTTTAAACATCTGCCTTAAAAGGCTTAGGTAGAGTTGATCTTGCCCTTCATACCTGTCCCTTGTTTGTCTGTACTTTTCAAATATGAGTTTATTGAAGGGTCTGCTAAGGAAAAACCCAACAAATTGTTCTTTTAGGCTCCAAATATAGTAAATACAGTAGGACTACTTTCAAAGAAAGTACTGCAACAAAATGTGAATAAGGATTGACACAGAAAAAAACTGACTCCTTTTAAAACAGCATGTGCCCTAGCAAGTTTTTACATATTAAAGGCTTACCAAGGAAACACTTGAAAAACTGGTTGTGAGGGGGAAAACAAGCTAAATTATTTCCCTATACCCCTGTAAACAAATTTCTTTGATCTCTGGAATAAATTCAGTTTCCAAAGTGCTCATTCTGGAATAAAGCAATAGACAAGAAACAGGTTTTCTTACCTGAACATTTCTGACACCTCTACAGTTGCCAGCCAGAAACTGTATGAATTGGCATAGTAATTACAGGTGCCCCGACCGTGGCACTCGATGAACGGGGCTGAGCGGAATTCCTCCAAACAGGATCCAGGCGATGCCAAGGCCTGTCCAGAGCCCTCTGCTCCAGCACTAGTGTGCTGGTGGAGGAAAGAAAGACACAAACAAGAATCTTAGGTGCTAAAAAATTCAATAGCACAGCATTCAGCTACTAAAAGAGTCGCTGTCCATTCTTGGCAGAGATAATGCGGTGTCAGACACCTCCGTAAATGCCAGTTACACTGGGATCTGTGTGGTGGAGAATCCCTGTCAGTCTTGGCTACCTTGGTTAGTGATGGAAGGTAAAGGCTTTCAAATGACAACCCCTGCAGTTCTGAACAACATCCCAAAGCAGTCAGCGGAGGACATAGGTGGGCAGTAGCTGCCTCTAGAGTAGGAGGCAGTTCTTACCATCATGAAAGAGTAGCCGATCCAAAGGGAGTCCCAGCCTGGAGGACATGAAGGAATCTGAATGGTCTGACTGTGGACAGCTATCACCATAGCAGGAGCTTCACACACAACACATCTGGACACAGGGGAAGTACCAGAGAAACAAATGACATTAAAATATTACAGGAATATGTTTTATTAAGAATTCTTACATAGAGAAAGGGAAGAAAACTAGCCTGTGAGAAGCCCTCCTATTAATCTAGACTTCTACTTCTCACATATTTTGTAATTGCAAGAAGACAGTATTTTGGAGTGTGAGATCTGTCTGTATTTTCACTACATGGGGTAAAATACTGAAGCAATTCCTGAAACGAAAGCTGGAAGCTCAAAGTCCCCAAGTGAACACCTTACTCCTAGAGCCAATGTCTCCCATGTTCTCTCTCCTGTCCATGGCGATCTTGCTCTGGTGACTAGAGATCCCCTGGCTGAGGGGAGCTCTTGCAGCCTTTCAGCCTCTCATTACCACTGCTGCATGGAGACAGACCCTTTAAGATAATGGATACTTTTAAAACAAGCTATTTTCCTTGTTTTTCCCAGAGCAAAACATGGCAGATTCATCTCCTAGGACCCAACCTGCATGTTGGAAACACATGGAGAAGACATACTATTTATTCAGATATTAAAAGAGACCCGACAGCCTGCTTTGTCTCACCGGCTGATGAAGGGCTGGATGCTTTGCCCAGTCAGTGGCTCCATGCTCATGGGCATTGGCTCTGGAGTCGACAGCCAGTAGGAATAGTCATTCCTTGATGCAAAGTTACAAACATTGTTGATGTTGCAGAACATGAAGGGCATGGTGCTGAACCGTCTGAGACAGCTCCCAGCAGTACCTACAGAATAAGATACATAAAATGTGACAGCGAAGTTTTCACTTCGTTGCTTTTTATAGCAATTCTTTGAGAGCAGTAATTGTGTATTCTTCCTCTCCTCCTGTGAGTGCACAGCATGTGCTATCAGCTTGTCACATGTGGGAAAAACTTAACGTCTGTGTTCTGGTTTACATTCTTTCATCCTGAATTATGTGCAGCCTCTGGAGATAGCAGATCTTAGTATGCAATCCGCATCCTCATCCAAGAAATCTCTAAGACTGTCGTATCTTCAGAGAACCAGAGCATTCAAAGAAACAGCTACAACCTCTTTCCTCTTAAAGACAGAGTATACAAAATATCTCACCCAAATCCTGGCCATGTGCTCTTTCATTTCCTTGCACATACAGAAGAGAGAAGCCATCATATATTCTTGATGTTCCCTGTGGACAAAGTGGTGTATCCCTGGTCTGGCTGTGCCGAGTTATAAGGAATCCGTGAGCAACAGAAGCTGTTCCAGGAGGACCGGGTGGGCCTTGTAAGCCATCAGGACCAGGAGGTCCCTGTACTCCTCGTGAACCTGTTCACGTGAGAGGAACACAACACACAGTATTTATTAACACCATGTCTTGCTCTTTTAGGACCAACGTAGCTGTGAAAGGCAGCACAGTCCTGCGACTGAGGTGCTGGTGAACTCGGGCACCTAGTATCTGCTCACACCACCCCCCTGACATCTTCTCTGTGTTGTAGGGGTATTGTGCAGTTAAATACATTCAGGGCTGTGAGGCACTGCAGAGGACATGACAGCCAGTAGAATGAGTTCAAATTAGCTTCCCAATTGCAAAATATATCTGTGTGTGCAGCTTAATAAGACAATGTTGTAACATCTTGCTCAAGATAACAAAATAAATGGCAGAGGCAGAAACAGGAGCAAGTCTCACTTTGGGAGCATACTGTGGTAACACTTGAGCCAAAGGCCATCAAAATGAATAGGAAAGCTGCAGCCAGTTTTGGAGTAGGTTACAAAAAGTGGAAATAAGCTAGAACAGCCTTGAATGTGAGCAAAAGTGAGTCAAATGGTTGAGAAATGTATCAGAAAAGGATGTTCTAGAACAGCAATACCAGGAATTATAACTACATATATTTAGATTATGTTATTCTACAGTCATTATTTACATTTTTTCCCTAAAATAAAGCTAACAGATTTCATAGAGCTGCTCAGAGAAAAAGGAAAAACAGGTATTACGGATTTTTGTATTCTTTTAACTATTAAAATTCTAAACTTTTTCTCACAATTTTTAATATAGAGCTACTTAATATCTATCATCATCTTTAGAAAATTGTCCCAGTGCCTATTCTGATTTCTCAAATCCTAGTTCAGGGGTTCTAAGTGATAGCTGCATGGTAGCCTGATCTCTGCCTTGGGTGAAATACTTTCCTTTATGAATCTGTTTTTCCCCATTCATGATTTGCATGCAAAATAAAAATGATTTAACTAATCTCTCTCTTCTGTTTCTTACAATCTTCATTATCTCCTCTACATCATCTGTGCTGCAAAGAAGATGCCAGTCAGCCTGAGATAAAGCACTCGACAATATTATTCAGCAATGACCAGGCAATGTGTTGGTTCTGAGAATATTCCAAACCAAAGTATGTTCAGCTGCTTTTAATATTGTTGCATTAAGAAAATATTAAATGGTGATTTTATCATTATTCCCATCAGGCAAAGATCTTCCCAGTATTAGCTTGCACTCAGAAATGGGAGTATCTCTAAACACCATACCTGGTTGGCCTGGAAGACCCCTCTCTCCTTTACGTCCTGCTGGACCATCAAAACCAGGTAGTCCATCTCTCCCTGGGTCACCAGGAAGACCAATTGGACCTAGAATAGACAAAAACATAACTGAAATAAAACCTCTTGAAATCTCACTACAGAATCTTTAAATTGCCTCGGACTTATCTTTTGTTTCTTCATGATATATAAGAACAGCCCATTGAACCAGAAATATATGGTGGAATCCTGCATTTATCAATTAACCCTGCATTTATCTGTTATCTATTAACCCTGCATTTATCTATTGCTTCTTGCTGAGCTCAGTCACTCATCTCTGCAGCCTCTGGATGTGACTGGCATTGCATCCTGCACTCAGCCCTACCTCTGTCATTTCCTCTGCAGCCGCTCAGGATCATACCTGGCAATCCCTGTGGCCCTGGCAATCCAGCTTCCCCTTTGAGCCCAGGCTGTCCTGGAGGACCTGGGGGACCAGGATCACCTTTGACAACAATGCTTCGTCCAATGGTACCTGGTAAACCTGGTGGACCTGAGAGAGAGCAGATTAGTATTAGATAAACCAAGGTGGAAGAGAGCATTAGAAACAGTCTGTTTATTGCAAGATCAGAGGCCAAGAGCTCCATCAATGGAAAGAATAAGTGTATATATAGGACAAAAAAGTGCTCTTGGTGAACCCCTCAAAGGACCACTCTTGCAGGAGTTAATCCATGTAGACTGGATACAGAGAATAAAATATTTTAGGATTACTTGTAGAGGCTAAAAAGTAGAGCCTGGAGCTGTGTTGAAGCTGTTGCTCACTTAACTACTTTCATTGCTGGGTGAGACCAACTCAGTCCTCCCTGCAACAAATTCTGCTGGCAGGGAGCAAAAGTGACAGTGCCACTACCCAGGACTCCTACCTGGTGGGCCTGGCAGTCCCTGGCTGCCTGTGAGGCCAGCGGGTCCTGCAGGTCCAGTGGGACCCTTCATACCTGAAACATCAAATGCACACAGTCACACAGTGAAAGAACATGCTGTTTTACAAACTCTGCTGCAGGAACGGCCAAAACAGGCTGTTACTGTGTCTGGAGGTTTTCACTTGAAACGCAATTTAAATGCCTGGGAATCCCCAGTTAAATACCTGGGAATCCTGGAACGCCTGGAACCCCGGGGTCCCCCTTCATTCCATTCAGACCCGGACGGCCAGGATCCCCCTGGAAAGAGCAGCCTCACGTTATTCACTCCTCTCCTCTCAGTTTCAGAAACAGAATGAAAGGTGCCTGTGCACAAACAAGCCAACTGGGGGCTGTGAAGGGCCGAGGCACATGGGAATGTGAGGCTGCATCAACAGCTCCAGCTCCCACAGGAATACAGCAGGGACATCCTGCCCAGATACTGGGGGATAATTAAGGAAAAGACTCTTTTCCTTGCTACGAGACAGGGTGTTAGCTACCACATTTTGGCTTTTATCTTATTATGGTAAACTGCATATTCCACCCAAATACATTCCATTTTTATTGCATTTAAAAATTAACCAGGGGAAAACTCCATTTCTTGTCCTACCTGGCGTCCAGGTGGTCCTTGATCTCCCTTTGGACCAGTCAGGCCAGGTGGACCAGGTGGACCCGGGTTCCCTTTTTCCCCTTTAAGTCCTCCAGGGCCTGGTGGCCCTCGTGGACCTTCTGGGCCTGGTGCACCTTAACATTGCAGAACAAATATACACATGTCAGTACATATCAACCATTCTCCCCAGGTTTGTGCCTTCAGAATGAGAAAAAAAAAATTAAAAGATATTTTGGCTTGACTTCCCAGCTCTATTTCAATGCTAAATTTGGGGCAAACAAAAAGGAAAACAAATAGAGGGATTATTTGCACTACCCAAATCAGGAACCAAGGCTCCTTATCTAGCTGAGGGAGAGAGGCAGGTCTTCTCAGAAGGCAGTGCAGCTCACCTGCATTAGCAGCTTTCCAGTGACCAGAGCGGTGCCTTTACTAGGAGCCAAGAACCCCAAAATTAGATGGTACAAATATCCCCTCTGCTGACCTGCATTGCATTCACCATGTCTTAAGTGCTATTTAACAGCCTGGACTCCTTTTGAAAGTTAGTCTCAACAATGTAAAATGCTGCTGCTTTTTTGCTGTTAGAATATGACACACCTATTGAGAAGCCCTTATACACTGTCTCCTGACTGCTGGACAGCAGGAAGCTCATCATTCTGCCTTCCCTAAATAATAATCTGAGTTGCAGAAACTTCCTTATGTTGAATCTTCCTCCAACCGATTTGTCTTTCTTCAGTAGAATTACACTCTGTAAATCCAGTGGAGGAACTGAGCTGGTCTTTAAATATTTTCCCTTTTCTACAGCAGCATTAACCCAAAGCAAAGCAGTGGATTTACAAGAAAATTAGGTATCTGCAGAGCTGAATATATGCCACCACCTAAACAGAAGGTAACAGTAATTTGTGGCTAAACAAACTGTAAGCAAATGCAGCAACAGCTAACAACATTTTACAAGTTAGATCTCATAACTGGATTAACAAAAGGATCTCTTTGCAGGCCAGTGCTATGACATTCCCCCCTGCAGTACAACAATCCAATAACATTTAGGAGTGTGCTGGATTTTCAGTTCTTCTGCAACCTTGAATAATTTAGCATCTCCTTTGACATCCTCATAGTCTATATTCAATGAATTAATTTGATGACATGTATTTCTGCATGCAAATTTGAGTACAGAATTCCTTCCCTTTTTAAATCAACAGCAATTTTGTACCAGATTTCACACGTATCCTGTAGCAGTTTCAGCTACAGAAAGCATCCCATCATGCAAGGATTTTTTGTGTTCATTTTGTTCTTTTATACTGGTCTAGTACTGTACACATGCAAAATAATACCAGGTTACCATCTGAGGCATGCTAATCAAACACATATGGTCTGCAGGGTAACCATAGTCCTTAAAGAGACAATCACAGAATTACAGGAAAACATCTGTTTCTCTTACATCAAGTGCAAGGCAGTAAAACAAATTGACCGAGTTAAGAGTCTAACCTGGAGGACCTGGAAGGATCAGAGTTCACCAAAGCCCAATGATCGATGTTAGAAGGGTCAGACATCACACAGTACAAAACAAGATTACTAGTTAGAAATAGTACAGATGACAGCATATACACTACACAACAACCCATTTCACCAACATATTTTGCATTTACAATATAATCCACAGGCATGCATAAAACCACACATGAATACGACAGGAATTCTCAGATACAAGTTATTCTGGTGACTAGGCTCTACTAACTTGACACTTCATTTAACAGCAAACTCAGAGCTTTACTAACAAATGTGTTATTGCTCTAACATTACAGCTAAGGCCTATGGCTGGTTAGTCCTGGCTCACAAGAGGTTTGGACTATGTAACCATTTCACTGACAATATTCAGCCTCTCAGGGC
Source organism: Neopelma chrysocephalum (assembly GCF_003984885.1). Taxonomy (NCBI): domain Eukaryota; kingdom Metazoa; phylum Chordata; class Aves; order Passeriformes; family Pipridae; genus Neopelma; species Neopelma chrysocephalum. The sequence continues at coordinate 1,256,031 of NW_020897733.1, forward strand.
CTGGAACTTGGCAAACAGGCGGGTGAATTGTGAATGACAACTTAGTCTTGAGCAAAATTCTGCTTTGGGTTAGGGGGAAGTCTGACTTAACAGAAGGACTTATCGCCATAAATCGGGTATGAACCTTATCTAACTGTGAATACAATTCTAGGACTGAAAGGTAGGCTTACACCCACTTGGAAATGGAAGGCAGGATTGACATGGATCAAGAGGGCTGCAAATGCTATAAGCAAAAATACAGCAGAACTTGCAAATTTAGAATTCACTGTCTTTACTGTTGGCATTAGTCGTTCCTGATAAAATTATTCCAAGATGCTAATTTACCTGCTTAAGGATATTACGGAGAATGGCATGTGATAACATCCTTGGAAAAATGATTTAAATGTCCTCTTTCAAAAGGTAAGCTGGTTGTCCCTATTATGCTCCTAAGTTAATACATATTTTAGCTCCTGTGCCACTTGCATCTTTCATGTCAGTGAAATGATTTAAATATATCAACATACCACCATGCAATTTGCAGCTAAAAACTACAATAAATACACAACAGGTTTATCTCACAGCACTACTTCTTACATATTTGATAAATTATTTTAAATATTAACTGTAATACAGTTGTTAAAAATAATGACATGGACATTTCATTGTTACTGTTAAGTACTTATAAACTATATTTCACTGATAGGTAAGTTTTGCTATGATTTAGAAATCTGTTCATCACTGAATTCTGGCTGAGCACAAACACAGGGTGGAACAAAATGTGAGGCAATTGCTGAGCTCCTCCCAGCACCCCCGTGATGGCAGCGCTCCTTTAAAGTGTGGTTACTGCTTGGGTGACCACAGTTAAATTAAAAGGTAAAGCCACATTCATTTTTTTATATGGCTGCATAAAGCTGGGATTCAAACATCAGGGGCTGCCACATTTGCTACCTCACAGTGCTTAGGACAGCAGGCTAAAAACTAAAATGTATTCCTCTATGGAATTTTCCTGACATTTCTTTGCTTCCTGAAAGTCATCATAGCAAAACCTGAAGACATCATTATTATTATTAAGTAGATATACCAAGTCATTTTCAATCCAGACACAGACGTTAAAAATCCTCCCAAAGTGCCAGTTTGTGTTCCATGTTGATACTCCAAAGTTAAAATAAACTTCTGAAAACAACAATGTTCTCACCAATCCTGTCCCCCTGCCCTAGTGCCAGGGAGGGGAAGGCTGTGAGCTTTATTTTAATTAAATACTTGTGAAAGGAAGAACTTTCCTCATTTCCTCTAAATGTTCTGATGAAGCAAAACAATGGAAAAAAGGATTTCTCTTCACTGAAAAGTTACAGTGCTCTAAGTTGGGAATGTAAAGCATCATTCTTAGTCTATATAAATTTTCTACAGACACTGTTGGTGTAAAAGAAGCATCTAATTTATTTAAGTCACTTGAGAGTGTCCAAAATCAGGAGTAGCAGGTGTTACAAAAATGAATGGTGCCACTTGCCCAAGCTGCAATACACGATCACACAGCAAAGGCACAGGAGGACAGTGCAATATGCTTTCTAAAAAAGATGAAAACCACTATATATTATTTTCAACTGCACTGGGAATAAATTTGCTAAAACAAGTTTCACAGCTGGGGACTTCATAAAAGCCTTGCAAATCTGGACCCACGTGGTTTTCCACCACGGGCAGAGCAATTCTATGTCCTTCCAGTGTTGGTCCCACAACAACATGGAGGAGGTGGCTGAAAGCAAACTCTGAGGTTTTTTTTTCCACCACAAATTAAAAGGTACGCCTGAAAAATGACTCCGCATATCTACTTTTAGACAATACAAAAGTATATAAAGTTCATTTTCATGCAAAGTTATTATTTTGGAGTTACAGGGCTAACCTGAGGGACCTGGGAGTAGGGGGTCAGAATTCACCAAGGTCATCATTAGAACAAGGGGAAAAACATCAAAATTGTTAGAAATATCAACAAACTAACATATTCAACTAAACCTTTCTTTTTAGATTTAGCTCAATATTCCTTTACATACAGTGTGCAAAACACCAAACTATTATTATTCATAGCAATGAAAATAGACATGTGGAGTAACAGCAATATTTTGTTGCCCTGGAAATTGGCTTAATTTTATAATCAATTAATAAATCCGTCCCCAAACCATCTATCAATGTTTATTTTAGGGACAACTCAACTGAAGTCAGAGAGCTACATCATGTTTGACTTCATCACTGTTACTAATCTTAGAATATACACAGAAGTCAACAACAAACAGTGTACGCAAACAGCTTCTGGTTTTATTTCTGTCCCTGGAAGGGGTAATTTGACAGCCACACAGCTGCTTTTATGACTAACTGCCTTATGTTGAAATGTTACAAAATCAGCGTTCCAACAATAGACTGTGTTATCATCAGAAACAAAAGGCTGGAGTGCTGATTGTACCAGAACTGCAATAATAGTTTGGTTTATCCACATTAGTTCACACATAACTGAGCAAAACAAATGCTTCACTTTATACATTGCATGCAACAAAAATGGAAAGAAGAGGAAGAGAGAGAGAACATGGCTGAGCAGAACCTCACTGATTGTTCCCCCCCTGTGCCAATGCTCATAAATCTGCACAAAACAAGCCCCATCATTTCTCCACCTCCCCAACTGATTGGAGTCAGTAAGAACCTGATTTATACAGGGAAATGTGAACAGGATGAGAAGCTCCATAAAACCCCAATGCTGCAGCAGAGCAGAGAATCTCAGTTGGCACTTTTATTATACAGCAGAGACTGCTTAGCTGATTTACTTTCAATTTTTTTTTTAGAGTTTGGAGATATCCTCTACAAAGAATCTTTTAAAAAGGAAAGCCCATATTGTTACAGACCAATCAGGTTCCTGGGCCAAAATTTTAATTGCTGCACTACTTTATATACGGAAAAATTACAGAAAGTCAAAAGCAAATTTGGAAGACCAACTTGCTGCAGGGATGCTCCACTGCCTGGTTAGAGCCCCTGGGGTACAGCAAGGAGTAGGTTCCTCCAGCAGAAAGGGGGGGGCATGCACGCCTCATTCCACTGACCAAACAGGAAAACAGCAAGACATTGTAACTGGCTGTGCATTATTAACCCATGGGGCTGTTTCACACTAGTCACACCCAAAGCATGTTTAGGATACAACACAATTCAAGTATTTTTACTAGGACTGAAAGAAAACCTCATTATACTGGCAAACAGCAACCCAGTTTTTAAGGTGTTATAAATTAAAAACAAATGTTGTTTATAATGACTCATTTTTTGAATGCACAGTTAGGGTAGATGAAGATGAGTTCATAGCCCACTGCACAAGAAAAAGCTCATACTGCCATTGAGAATAATAACATATGACAATTCCAGTTCTCGGGAAAATATTTTGATAAAATTCCGTTCTAAAAAACATTTTTCAGTGGGACAGCCTCCTCTTGTACCAGAAGCAAGCATGAGGAAAAAGCAATTCTTAAAATCATTCCAAGTGTGTACTGCAAAACTAAACTCTCCCTTGATACCCAAAGATGAACAATATATGTGTGTAGCAGCTATTTTACCAATATACTAACTCAAAACTAACTCTCCTCAGGAAAAATCTTTAAATAAAAGAATAGTTTGAGGGCAGTAAAGGGCAATAAATAAAAATATTACTTCACCATTAATATGCAAAGAAAAAAACCTGTCATCAACCAATGGCTTGGTTTGAAAGCAGTGTCCTATAGGGAGAATATCAAGCCTGTTAAGTGAGATGAGTCTCATTGGTAGCAAAGTACTTCTGGATTCAAGATACAGCAATAAGCTTGAGCTAGTGCTGTGACAGGTTCAATAAAGTTCAATATTTTCAAGAGCAGTATCTAAATTCAAATAAACATTCTGTAACACACATTAAAAAAAATCAAACTCTAATACAGGCAAGGTAGTTGCTCAGCCATGTTAACTCAGTATAGAGTTTTCTCATTCCCAGAATTAGTTGGTGCAGGAACAAAATGCAAACATGGAATGTGAAGATGAACACGGCACGACGGAGTCCACGGGAGCCACAGGACACAATGGAGCAATGACTGGTGTTACATGACACGGAGATGAGGAGCACTATCCCACCGGACCATGCTGGGATGCTAGTGGGAATTTGATTGCCATGACTCTTACAATGATGGGGTTTGTTACTTTTGGGTTTTGTGCACGATGACATTTGCTGATCATGTGACAAGTACTGCAAAGGTATCAGACGTTCAGAGGTCGGTGCCGTGCTTGCGAGGTGATTACTGGGACAGCATGCGGAGAACCTCCCGTTCAGCAACGCCTTCGATTTTTGCTGCCAGGTATCAGAAACTCAGAGAAACTGGGGCTGGTTCATTTTTAGATACTGTTACTTTTGGCAACAAAATGCTCTGGTTGCCCACAGACCTATGCCATGAGGCTTGAACTTATCCATCCAAATAAACTGAGAGAGTTTGAAGGCTGATGACCTACCAGCAAAATATCAAAGTGTCCAAGATGTTTGCAGGTATGGATCATGCTCTTACCTGGCCTTCCTGGAACACCTGGTGGGCCAGGGCTACCTTTAGGACCTTCCAGAGGTGGCCCTGGTAATCCTGGTGGACCTGGTGGACCCTGTAGACCAGGGAATCCCTGGAAACCTGGTTCTCCCTTCAGACCTGGAAGTCCAGGGGGCCCTGGTGGGCCAGGTAACCCCAGTTCTCCCTTTTGCCCTGTAAAACCAGACAGCCATGTTACATTGTTACATTCTGTTACAAAAGGCCAAGAGTCAATTTGCAGAGCCATTTCTCTCTCTTGCAGAAGGTCCAAGTCTGGCCACAGCTCCCCTGTCAGTCAGACAGGGTAAAATTGTCTAACATTCAGGAAAGAGTTAAGGCTAATAATTCTTGCAGGAGAAAGCAGTATGCCTTCTGACATGTTAAAAAGTCTTACTAAGTGTCACTTTACTAGTCAGTGATGCTGTAAGTCAGAAACATCCTCTCAGATTGTAAGTCTACAAGCAAAACTCTCTGTGAAGAAATCTGTCTATATTAAGACTTCATAATTTTTTTTAGATATTGCTGAAAGTTAAGACATACTTGCAAAACTTTCAAATAAGCTGGAGGAATTTAGGAGCTTTAATGCTACTGGAAAGGAAACAATATAGCAAGCAGCTATACTTTTAAAGCAACTTCATTTCTCATCTGTTGTATGAATGCTTTATTTACTGAGACAAATCAGCAAAGTTCCACACAATGCACTAGGCTGTAGTCCTGTGTGCATTTATTCTGGCTGCATAATTGCTAATTTACAAAATTCAGTGGTCAGTAATAAATGTCTTTATTACTGTGGTTAATTTAAAACAGTCTGCTGAGAAAAAAAATTGTTATTTTAGTTGTTGCCATGACATTCATTTGTTGCAGAACATACAACACACCCTTCTTTTTTTTTTTGGTGTATAAATGTATTTTACATTCAACCTTTTTAACAAGGAGCCACAGGGAAACTTTACCTGACAATCCTGGGAGTCCTGGAGGTCCTGGGCGCCCAAAACCTGGTAAACCTGAAAAGAAATACATTCAGTTAATAATGAACATCTAGCTTTCAGGTCTCCAGGAATGGGAATATGAGGCTTAGAATGATGAAAATGCAGTTCATCTAAATCTGCAATTCCTTGAGATTCCTGGGATTCTCATGCACTCATCAGTCTTCACCAAAGTCAGAGGTTTTGCTGTTGAATGCATCTGTAACTTTCACAAGCATTTCCATCCATTCCCAATCCATGCTCTTTCAGATTTTGGGAGATGCTATGTTTGCACTTTTGTTTGAGGTTCTATTTTTAGGGCAGACATTACACTGTTTATGCACCCTGTAACTGAGCTGAAGCAATACAGTTAACATGGAATACAGGAACAGGGGCTGGTGTTGAAATCAGGTAATAAAATCTAAGAGCTGATTGAATTCTTGTCCTGTGCTTCACTGGCACCTCTGTGAGCCACCCAGCAGCTGGGAACCACAGGAGCAGCTCTGGAGGCGTAAGGGCAGTTACAGGGAAGAAAGGACAGAGTAAGCAGAAACATCCCAAAGCAGAGTCAGGAGGAGAAAACAAACAGGAAGGACACCTCACCTGGTTCACCCTTCTGACCCGCTGGTCCCGGGATCCCGTCTCGGCCGGGCTGTCCCTTCTCCCCTGAGGGGCCAGGAGGGCCAGGACGACCAATGTCACCTAAGAGGGGAACAGAACACATTAGCACAGCCATGCCTAACCTACAACAAAAAACAGCAGCATCCCCCCTCCCCACCATCTGAATCTAAAGGTGTGGCAGTGCAGTACAAGATTCACAGGGGTGTAATCTTAAAATTAAAACCTTTCTCTTCTGGCAGTTCAGAAGAGGCTTTTAGGCATGTGACCTTTCAAGCAGTCACTGTTTGCTAAAAATAATATAATGCTTCCCTTTAGAATAAATTAAGTCTTTGCTCCTATATAAACAGGTTAGACCACTGGAGTACTTAACATAAATAAAGTTGGTAAATACTGAAACAGTTAATTTGTTGTTTCAATAGTCAATAATGAATTGACTATGACAGTAGACACAAGTCCTCAAAAGAAAGTTAAAACTTCTTTCTTTTCTGTTTAATTTCAGTGAATTATGTGTCTGCAATGACAGCACCCATGTACATACAGATGCATTTTCAAGATGTTAAAAAGTAGATGTTAAGAAGAAAGGAAGTGGTTTCACGTGATATATTTTTCACAGGAGCTGCTGATCTCTGCTGCACTGTTCATGCTCACCTACTGGCCCAGGTGGTCCAGGCAGGCCAGGATTACCTGGAGGCCCCTCAATACCTTTTGGTCCTGGAATTCCTGGTGTTCCTGTGAAATACAGGCATTTCAATAAAACTAAGCACAAAACTAATTTTTCAGCAGATCTTGAAATGCCTCAATCTGAGATGCCCAGAGTAACAAATGAGCTGATTTTACCAAGAGATTGTAATTGTGCTCATTTTGCAGATTTACAGCTGACCAAGGATGTGAATTGTAAAGCAAAGAGTGTACAGAAACAAAACACACTAGCACAGCTGTCCTTACTGCAACTCTCAAAACTGTCTTCCTAATTGTTGAGTGCCCATGGCCAAGGACACAGCAAGTCTGGCAGTCTGCTAGAAAATTAGTATTTTAGAGACAGGTGTTTCTGCTTGACAACAAATTGGAAGCATTATGAACTGTGATTGGATAGTTCTTCCCCAATCCTCTTTTCCTTTCCTGAAAAAGGATCTTAATAAAAATGGTCTTAAGAGTTTAGACTGCATTCTCACCCCTACAGCATGAGCTGAGTGGGAGGTAGGAAAACCAACGATCTGTTCAGTGTCTGCTCTGAGCAGCACCTGAGCCTGACCGAGGCAGTGTCTCAATACACTGTTCTGGCTGTTCAGACTCTCAGGCACAACATGAAGCAGAGGATAAAACCTGTCAGGTTCATGGTCATGGTTTTGTTCTCTTCTGAGCTTCCTGCTGCCATGACCACAGTTATAAATTCCCTAATTTCCTACATCAAAGGAGCTCAAGCATAATTGTAGAACAACCTTTAGTACTGCAAATGCAGCACAGGTAAAAACTTTGTTTCTTTAAATTGTGAATGAATAACTGAGATATATCTGTGAACAATCTCTATTAATATTTTTAGAGGAGAGTGCAAAACCTAACAATTATGTTTCAGAGATTTCTCTTTACAACATACTTTTAGACAGTAAATGGTATGAAAAACAAGCTCTGTTTTCCTGATGGCACTTCTCTATTGATTCATGAAGGAAAAATATGGACACGAGTATTTGTGGGTCAGAGGATGTGAGAGTCTGATTGCTGTGGAGAGGGGGGAGCATTAGCTAACACAACTGCTATATCCCCTCAGAGCAGATGAATAATTTCAGAAGGTACTCTTAAGTGATGCATTCCCACAGTTACTGTTGCCAATTCCAACAGCACAAAGCTTAGAAGCAGCAGACTGCCAGAAACTCTGAAAGAAGCTGGAGCCCTCCCCCAGTTACCCACTGTGTTTAGCTGTGTGTACCAATATAAGCAAGAGGGAAAATGAAAAAAATCTGTTGAGAATTACCTGGGAATCCAGGAAGGCCTGGTTCTCCTTTTGCACCTGGACTGCCTGGAAATCCAGGCAAACCAGGATTTCCAGCTATACCTTTACTGCCTGGACTACCTGGGTATCCAGGCAAGCCAAGGTCACCCTAGAAAACACGAAGCAGAAATAAGAACCCAGTCTTTATAAGATGGGTGAGCCTTTCCTGTATGTTCCCTGTCTTACCATCACATAAATGTCATCATTATACTGGGTACACTTCTCCTTATATCCAGGTAATGTCAAACATCTCAACAGAAAATTCATTGGAAGTAGCAAGAGTAAAGACTTCAACAGTTTTCCCCTATCATTTTCTACAGAGTATCATAGTTTTTCCTCAGAACTGGCCTACATTGAGGAAAAAAGTGTCTTCCTTTTTTCCAGAAGAAACAAGAGATTTTTACCCCATGATAATGCAGAATAAAAAAAAGAAATCTGTGGAGCTTCAATCATGCAATGTTTTTGCTAAATTAATTGTGCTCAACATCAGTTGTAAGGCATCACTGAAGACTGCAAGATATTCTGAAGATCTTTTTGTCCCTTTTTTGTGGCTGGCAGAAAGGATGACATATGTAAATGTTAATGCAAATATTTTATATAGACTTAAAAATTTTAAGCAGTAGCAATCATGCTATATTATTAGTAATCTATTCTTAAATGCAAGTTGTCTTAATTTTTTAATAATTAACTACATAATTAGACACGGGAACAATGTGATATTAATTGTATAAATCCCTAGCAACTATGCAAGTGTCACAGGGAAGACTAGGCCACTAACTGAACCCAACTTGAAAAGTCTGATAAACTATCTTCTCCTTTAACATGATTAAATTATATATGAATATTTTCACCTTTAAAATTAGAAATTTTTTCTCCCACCTGAAAAGAACAAACCACAGTCAACCCTGCTTGTTATTAATATACTTATATACATATTTACAATTATACATAATAGATATTAAGCAATAGTTGGGGAAAAAAAAATCAACAGAGAATCTAATTTCCTCATGGACTTTTCAATCGAAAAATTTTGTAAAGGTACCTTTGGTCCAGGGGGACCAGGAATACCAATGGTTGAAAGACCAGGGTCACCTTTCTCCCCTTTCAATCCAGGAAATCCTGCAGGCCCAGGCTGCCCTGGACGTCCTGCTATTCCTTGGCTGCCTTTAATCCCTGGGGGGCCTGTCCAAGAGATAAAGTACAAGTTTTATAAAAAGAAATAAAACTTCTGCAGTAATTTACAGAAATCACTCAAAGTACAGCAACTGAACTAGAAAGGACTAACAATTTCACTGGCTGGCTTTGAATACCTAATGTGTTTTTATTTTTAAAAACAAACTAAACCAATTATTTAAAAATCTCAATTATGTACTTAGGGCTTTATGTATTCCTCAACTTTATTGCTCTTTATTATTACATAGTACATACAAGCAGATCCATCTTTGTACTATATAAAAGGAAAACACTGTCCCAAATTAAGTAAAATACAAGCACAGAAACTAACCTGGAAGGCCCATCTCTCCCATAGCACCTTTTAATCCTGGAGGTCCTGTTGGTCCTGGCTGCCCAGGAAGCCCCATGTCTCCCTTGATGCCTAGGAGAGGTGTGATTTAGTTAATTAATGGCAATAATTAAAAGTTTCAGATATTCACGCATTCTCATATGAATCTGCTTGTCATCTAATTACAAAGCCAATGGATTTGAAGTTGCTTTAGGCCTCATACTGCTCCTACAAGCTTTTTCACACTCATTTGTAGTAAAATATTAAAGACCTTCAGTTTGTGCCAAGCCAAGATTCGATCAGTGCAACTGCTTATTTGTTTTGAAGATTAGTCTAATGAAATGGGTCAAATCTCACTCCATGATTTAGCCACCATCTGAAACTATTTGGTACTGATGTGACTCGGTCTCTCCTGAGTTGTTCTGCAGAATGAACACATTATCTCTTTCTTACCTGCAACAGGTATTGAGCAGCTTCTATTACAGAATTAAATGCAACCTACAATGCCCAAACTAGTTTGAGTCCTGGATGGTTAAAAATATTCCCCAAGCCCAACAAGATATTTAGAGCAAGACCTACATTAGACAATGCAAGCAAGGACTCAAGATCTTGGAGAAATTGTTACAGCTGTAGGGAGAAACAGTGCAAAATAGAATTTGTTTTCCTGATCCTTGCAATTCTTTAAAGCAAAAATGTGACACCCAGAAACAGCTTCTGCAATACATTCATTTGGCCATTTGCAAAGTATAATCATTAACAATATAAGAAATAAACATTTGAAACAACAGGTCCTGTTGGCAGATCCTGCAGTCATGTTGGTTGCTCAAGCAGCAAGCACTTTTCCAGTCATCCTAAAAGCTACCCTAATCCTCAACAGGATCAGCTTAAAGCAGCTTTTGGGTCTGTTTGAAGGAAAGAGCTCCAAGCACGCTGTTTGGATAATGACTTTGAATGTCCCAAAACTGTGCTGCAGTTTTAAGTGCAAATTTTTAAGCTTTGCTTAGATACACCTGGATTAACATCCCAATTCCATGTTATGAAACCTCATGCAAATTCTCACTCAAAGCTGTCCCTCTGAGGCCTTGTTTACTGACCTGGCAATCCTGGCACACCTGGTGGGCCACTAAGTCCTGGTGGGCCTGGGTCACCTGGGAGTCCTTGATAACCTTTCTGTCCTGATAAACCAGGAATACCTCAAAGGAAAAAGATACAGTTTATTGTTATTACTATTACTACTACTGTATGTTTTCTTTCCCCTTAAAAGATCAGATGTAGCTATAGGTGAATAAAAATCCAAATAGGGATTTTTTCTCAGTAAATATAATTCCTCCTAGTTTAGCAAAGAGCAGTATCACAGAACACAAAATATTGGTTCTGGAAAGTTTAAAATTACTACAGAACAGGAACAATATAAGAAAGGAGAGGGAAAAGTAACTTTCTGACTACTGCAAATACACTTTATTCAGAGTCTTTCAGATGAGCAGACTCCACGCTAACCTTTCTGTATTCACCCTGATTATTTATATATAAGTTTAATTACATTGTTACACCAGAATTATTTTGGGACTAATACATTATAAAAAGCAATGCAGATGTTTTAGCAGATTTTTCCAAATGCCATGTGGTTGCTATCCCATACAATGTCTTTGTGTTGCCCTGCCTTAAACCTGCCTTCTACAGCTCTTACTTAACAGAGGGAAAAGAAAGAAAAAGGAAAGTAGTGTCTTAGGATCCTACCTAGGCTTCACAGAAATTAATACAATAGATAAATTAGCACAATAATGGCTGGGACAACATTAGGGAAAGGCATTCTGGTTCCCTGTAGGGTAGAATATTTTTACTCTTCTCAAGACTCAATTAGAGTTCAAAGGAGACATCAGAACCCCATCAGAAGTGGGGGAGGAGTCAGAAGCCACCAAAAGTGAGAGAGAAAACAGACTTGAGTGGACTGGGAAAAACTTCCAGGCTGCCAACTTCCCAAGTAGAAACACACACACAGATGACACATAGCTCAGAGGTGGGTAAACTTAGAGACACCCAAAGGGAGAATCTGGAGGTGGTGCTTGAGCAGGTGACCTGTGTGATTTCATCCTACAAGGCAAAGGCCCAAAGGCCTTTGAGGCAGCAGGAATGCAGCCAGTGCAGCAGCCATGACAACTATCTCTCATCATGCTTAGGAATAACACCTAGAAGACTGAATTGTAATCCTGCTGCAAGCACCTCAGTGCTATTACAATATCGCCATGTGCCAAATAATAGTATCATTGCAAACTAACCATACAGAGGAACTTGGCCATAGAACCCCTTTAAAAAAAGCCTAAAATACAAGACCCATAAGCCACAATCATATTCTCAGTTTATTTTTTTCTGTAAGAAAGAATGAACTGTAATGGATTCAGTCACAGCTCACTATTATCTGTAGAGGACAAACCACCTTCCCAGACCACATGCAAAGTTCTTTACCTGGGACGCCTGGCTCTCCTTTTTCTCCTTTTGCTCCCAGCTGTTTTGGATCAACTTTTCCGGGTGGACCTGGCAGACCTGCTTCACCTTTGATGCCTTTCTGTCCTACCGGTCCAGGAGGCCCCGGCGGACCAGGCAACCCACTGTTACCTACAGTAGGAACAGATAACAAAAGGGAAAAGAATATAATCCTTAAGGTAGGCTAATACATTTGTAATGCTTTTTCTTACACAGGGAGTCCATGATTTATTCATGAAGTTGGAATTCACTAAATGATCAGTCAGTTTATGCAAGGTTGCTCACAGCACCTTTAGCCCTGGAACAAAGCCGAGGGATGGAGTGCACGGGGGTGTCTGTGAGCTCTGGGCAGCCCAGCACAGAGGAACCAGCTGTGTCTGTATGAGCCATGTTTAGAGCTCCCAGAGCCCCACCACACTGGGCCACCAGCAACAGCTACAGCAGCTTTGGATTCACAGCCTCCCTGTTCTGGGGAGATAATTGGGGTTTTCTTCTACCAAACTCTTCTTCTCCAACGAGGGGGTTAGGGTAATGCAGATAGAAGAGTTTCTCTGTGATACCTATAGAGCTGATTTTGGATAACTCCATAACGCAAAGCTACTGATTTTCTTCTTTCTGTTGCTTTAAGCAGACTTCACAACATACTTCAGAAGTATTGCTTTACTTCAATGCCATCCATCCGAAGGAAAAGTTTTCAAAATAGCTAATAATTCATGACATCAATTAAATAGTGTGACTGAATGCTATGGCTCAAAACTGCAAAGCAATTCTGAACATCAGCACTGTCAAAAGAAAATAACTTAAGCACGTCCCAATAATGAAGATCTAGATGTTAGTGTTACAAATCCTCCTTCCACAGAGGACGTGGAAAACAGCATTCTGCATTCTCTTCTGGGGTGTATAAAACAAACATTACCTTTCAAACCAGGCAGGCCATTTCTTCCAGGAGTTCCTGGAGGCCCTGGAGGACCAGGAGCTCCCATGACGCCCATCTCACCCTTGGCACCTAAAGGCATTGAATCACCATTGTCATTCGGAACAAAACCTCAAGACCTACCAGTACCTTAAATTTTACTTTCCCTGCCCCTCTACGGTATTTATGAACCAGCACATGCATATAAAGCTTGTGTTAAGGGAATTACAAGCACTCAGTTCTTGTATAGATCTAAATCAGATACAATGACACTTGAAAATTGTGACAAATTTTCTACAGTTAAGCCCTGGGAAGAAAATTTGCAATGCTCTGTTATGGCAGAAAGCATATTTATACCTTCAAGAAGTTTAGTTCCCTGGTTTGAAACACAAATACTTGTTTGAAGCAAACTTGGATTTAGTGAAAGCCAAGAAGACAATTAAGTATACACTACTTTTAGAATGTTTTGTATTGTCCCCTCTATCAAAAAGAGGGACTCTCACTTTTGAGATTTCTGTTTCAAAGGACAAAACAGACTAGCTTAACTGAGTAGTCTAACATGTAGAATAAGGAGAGTAACATTTAAGACCATGTAGCATTTGTAATTATTTTCTTTAAACAAATTTTATTTCTAAATTGTAGCAGTGACTAGAAAAAATCACAAAATAAATTAGAAAAGTATCATAACAAAGATGATCAAAGTCACATTTGAAAGTTATGAAACAGAATAATGTGTACATTACTTGAATCAAGTTTCATGGAAAAGTGGAAAGGCAACAACGATTTTAATGTAACAAATTTTGTTACAATTTTTTTTAAAAGGATGAGATGTAACAGTTACATGTATCCAACTTTAAATAGGTAGGATAAACATCACAGTTCAATAAGCTGTCATGGCCAAGCATAAAGAACATCCATCTGTAACTACAGTTTGGTCTTTGTCCACAAGTAAATATATGAACTTACCTGGAAATCCAGGTATTCCATCCCTGCCAGGTGGCCCAGGTGAACCCTGAGGCCCTGGTAGACCAGGGGGTCCTGGATATCCGGGGGTTCCTCGGTCACCTGGAGGACCAGGAACGTCGAAGCCTGGAGGACCTGGATCCCCTTTCTCCCCTGGGATGCCTTGCAACCCTAGAGAATGTTGTTAAGACACAATCCTTTAGAAAAGTAGGGCAAGGCTGAGATCTGTGGGTGCACTGCTGTAGGAATAGCTAAGTTTTATTTGCTGTCCATTCCTAGCAGTGATGAAAACCCTGCAATTCTTCTAAAGCAATTTATTTTTTAATGGCTTCCAAGCGTTAAAAGGCCATATTCTCCTGAAGATAAGCATTACTAAAATTTTACCAAGGTGTAGCAAATGCAATTAAAAAAAATAGTCTCTAAAGAAAAACAACTGTCTTCAACAACCCTTTAAGTCTGACTTACAAAGCAAAAAGCCAAAATTGATTAGACTGGTTTGTGTTTTATAACTAAGTATTGAGATTCTTATATTTCTGTTAATGATTCCGTTTTACTACATTCAAACATAACATTGGCTGAATATTTTTGAAGGATAGCAAAATTTTGCATGGCCTTACATTTCCCTGAATGAAAAATATGAATTGTCAAAATATGCTTAAGATTGTTTAATGCTAATGACACTGAGCTTGAGGCACTGCCAGGGCAAGCAGAGAGCTCGTTTCCCTCCAGTGCACAGTAGCACTGGATGCTCACTCTGGAGATGTAGCTGACAAAAAGAGATTATTCATAAATCTGAAGTTAAGAAAAGGCTTTGGTAAAGAAACCACAGTACCTGGAGGACCTGAGGTTCAAAAGCCAACGAGTTAGAGCTCATCAGGAAGTTGAGACAGGTAGCAGTAAGGAGTTGTAATAGTCGTTAAGTTAGGAAACAAAATAAAGCACATACACATTAGAACAAGGAAAAAAATCTACCTAAGGTTACAGAAAGCAGATCTAAGTACAAAGAATTCAACAGTAATGCAGTTAAGAGAAACCACACTGCAAGGACACTCCAAGTTTTTTCAAAGTCTTTTTCAAAGTGCAGCCACCACTGTATGCAGAAACAACAGTGAGATATTTTCAAATATTGATGGTACATTTTAAAAATAAAATTGTTTTTCCCTCTCTTCTTGTCTAGTATTCTCTCCAAAAGTAGAGAATAAGCTTTTCTGATATTTTTTTTACAAAACTGCCATATCTAGATACTGGATTGGACACCTTCTGAACACCAGAGTACATCCTACCAGTCAGCTTCTTGTTGACTGGCCTCACATTCTGGTAAATCCCTTCAAACAGGGATTTTCAACAGATGCTTCCTCTTTATTACACAAAAAGCCTTTAAATATTTTCCCCCATTCTTTTAGTTCTATTATGCAAATGTACATTGTTACACCCACAGACAGTATATTGAATGTTACGTGCTGTGACATAATCTACTGAGACAACGACACCATCGTGCCAAAACTTCATAAATAACTTCCAGGCAGCAGAACTTTGTAATGGTGACCCCACTCTGGGCTGCAGGAACAAGTTTAGGAGTGATGTCATCATGTGTTCTTTGCACACTGAAAAGGCAGATGGAGTTTTCTTGATGGCATAAGCTGTAGACTTGTATTTATTTAATGATAAGTATGTTCCCCTTTGGCAGCAGCTTATCACTGCATTAAACTGTGGGGTCATGTGCCTGGAACTGCTTCCTCTGCAGAGAAAAAACAGCACCAGATGATGCTTAAGGGAATGCACATGCTGTGTGTTTAAGGGCTTTCTATCAGCAGGAGGGAAAAAAAAGAGAATAATGTCTTACCCAGTAATAGGACAAAATCTTTATCTAGAATGATAAAGATACTTTTGCAAATAGAAATTAATTCCAATTGAATTTCTGGTTCTCAAAAATGTAGCCACATTGTATAATGTATAATTAGAATAATACAGACAACACAGTAAATTCTAAAGTAATTTGTTACATATTTAAAAAAAAACAAAATGTTGAGCTACTGCAAACTATTCAAATAAATGGTGGTGCAGAGAAAGGAAATTCTGAACAGGGAAATTCTTCCAGGAATTTCCCATATTACCTGGAAAACAGAGCCTCAGAAACTTTACCCTAATGTTGCATAAAGAAACAGAATTAAAACAGCCTGGTAAAACAAGCAAGGGATGGGAGATGGGAATGTAAGACATTCTACACAAAACAGAGACAGAGCAGTGCCAAGGGACATAACAAGGATTTCTCAAGCATGCATTAGAGTTTAGAGCCACCATGCTGTTAGTAGCCACAATGATTAGTCAGTGCAGACATGAAGAGCAAAAATAGAGACATTTCAAACTCATCAGCTCTAGTGATCATTGTGCATTTGCCAACATTGGTATTTTGCGGAATAAATCAGTGATCACATGAAATCAAATTCTGGCTAACACCAGAGGAGATGTTACAGGAAGACAAAAGAACATGCATCGGATGAAACGTTCAAAGTCATGCTAATACATCCCACCCCTTACCCCAAACACACGCCTGTGTTCCCTGCTGTTCCAGTTCAGCCCCAAGTGCAGCTCAGGACTGTACAGTCAGCACAGCAAGCCAGGCACAGGATCCACCCCCTGGCTCAGGGAACCCCTGTGCACCTTGTCCAGACTCCTTCTGTCCCAAGCTCTCAGTACTGGGTACATTACAGGCTTGCTGGTGCACTGACCACCTGTTCCTTCCCCACTCAGAAACTTGTGAAAAAACAGACCTAGACATGACCCACACTTTATGCATGTGAGTAGAACTCAAGCTCCACGGGTCTACTTATTCAAGTGCTTGCCTACCTTTAACTTAAGCACTTTATGAACTGTGAGCTGAGATTCAGCAAAGATCTGAATATGATCAACTAATCCACGACCCATGGTCTTAACAGCTGGCCATGAATTTGTCAGCATGCATTGCAAACAATGCCAAGCCCAGTGCTGGCATACAAACACATTCAGAAAGTGTAGCTCACAAACATGCAATGCAAACATTCACACAGGCATGGCAAGAACCAGATGGATTTTGAAGGGTTTGTTTCAGGGCAAGGCTGCTCTAGTCCACAGAAATGTTCTCACTGTGGTGACTGTCACATATTTGCAACATCAAGGGCTGGTGCACAGCAAGCCCATTCACTGAATGAAGGGGAAAGGAATTTCCCTAAACAAACTTTGTGAACAGAATGATGTGCATGCATGCACATGTACCCTTTGTGCACAGAAATGGAACAAGTTCATATCTTCATTGGTCACCAGTCATTTTGGACAGAAGATAACCAAACTCACATCAGAGACATTATTCCTAATTATCACCATTCTTGGATTCTACTTTGTCAATCTAATTTAAACCTATCAGGACTCATAAAACTTGTTGGTTTTGCAGAAAAAAAAAAGTGCATGAGGGAATCAGGAATCCCAGAACTCAGAGGTTTCTGTAAGAAGAATTTTAAAGCTCTTTTCTATCTGGGCTTATGACAAGATGAATGTGTGTGACCTCTTTTATTGACAGGCTTTTGTTAAAACAGTATCATGTCACTACCTGGAGAACATTTTCTCCTCCACAAAATAATGAACATGCTAGTTTGGAATATTCATGATTTCTTCCTTTCCACATTAACTTGAGTTAAATTGTGCTTCAGTTTCCATTAAAGAAAAAAAAAAGAAAAGAAAAAGTCCCTGGCCATGCTAGGGAGAACCTGAATTACTGACTTGATTTTGCACTCAACAAGTAAGTAGAAAGAAGACAAACAGCACTGTATAGGGAATTGAGTTTGCTTTTTTTCCAAACCAGAATTTAATTTTCTAGATGAAAATGTAAAAAAGTTATTAAAAAATACCTCTCACCCAGTGAATTTGGAATACAGTTTGGCAAGCTAGAAAACCATTTCAGAATTTAAGAACCATCTTGCTATTTGAAAGCAATGTAATAACAGCACAGTACAGGCAGCTCAAAGCATCTTTCCTCCTCTTCTATATCCCAAAACCTCTGCACTAACATTGTGCTCCCTTCTGTCTTGTCCTGAAGAACATGAAATCTTAGGATAAACTCCTTCACAAAGATTTTGGCACTATTTATGCACAACACTTTCTAGAATTTCTTTTGAGACTCTGAGCTCTCTCCAAAGTGGGCTTTTACACCCTTGAGATTTATGCAAGTTGTGCAAATGTAAGGGCTGAATGTAATCCCACTCTGATTTCAGTAAACATCACAATGTACCAAGTTTTGCCAGCTTGACTGGCAAAACGGCCAAGCTAATAGACATGAAGTCTCTATCTTTTCTTGCTGCCTTGTGTAGCTGCTTGGTGCAGGCCAGAAATAACCTAAGGGTACAATTCATGCAAGTTTTACCTGGGGGGCCAACTGGACCTGGAGGTCCTGGAGATCCAGGTGGACCTTGACCACCAATGCCAGGGATGCCTGGTGGGCCTGGGAGTCCTGGTGGTCCACTTGGTCCAGGATCACCTAAAAGAACACTCTTGTTTAGTTAAATACTGAACTCAGTTCAGAGACACTCACTTTCAGAGCAGAGTGTCTGCACATTGTACTTGAAGTCTCATTCTTGCAAGCAAACAAATATTGATCTAACAGAGGAAAAAACACACTTTGGGGGCTATTTCTGAAAGCCAGAGGTTTGTCCTCACTCAGTGTGGAATGCTTGCAGTTTACATTTCTAGGCTACCCACAGACATGTTGCATCATCATCCACATCAAACTCAACAGGTGCTCTCCAGCAAACCAGGCTGGGCAGGTCAATACAGACCATGATCAAGAACAGGAATAAATGAATTGTAATGCTCTGCATGTTGAAGCACAGTGTATCTAAATGACAATTATTCTATTGATAAAGTTTTACCCCCATGATTTGTCTTTAGAACACAGACTTTCAGGTACTGACTCACAGATTGGTATTTACTCCCTTGCTTGCCTTTTGAGAACACAATCCTCCATTTACACAGGTGTGTCTGATTTGGAAAAATGGACCCTGAAGTCAACACTCCTTGTATTTAACTGCCATATGCCTCCCAGCACATCTACATTTTTAAAAGTTCAATAGGGAACAGAAAGAGGAGAGTTCTCCATACCTTTGGGCCCTGGAGTTCCATCAAAACCTGCTCGTCCTGGGAGACCAGGGTTTCCTGGGAAGCCAGGATCACCTTTAGGTCCTTGAACTCCTTTTATGCCCGGGGGCCCTGGGGGTCCAGGTGGTCCTGGAACTCCAAATCCACGATCTCCCTATTATAAATTAAAAAAAAAATTAAAAGGGGGTTTATCCTCTCCTAAAAACATTCAAGTAGCAAAGGAAAAATGACCATCATCTTATAGTGCAATTTCTATTTTACTGCTCTCACTCAAACCTCAGGCAGAGAATGTGACTTCCCTGCTGTCAAAAGCTGAGAACAAGAGGTGAAATCCTCCTCACCATCTTCCCACTGATCCAGAAAAAACTCTAAGATAGGGAAGTTTTATACTAAACACAAATACAGACCTTCTGTCCTGGGAAACCAGGTGGTCCAGGAGGTCCATCTAGTCCTGGGCGACCTGGAGCTCCTGGAGCTCCGGGGGGGCCTGGAGTCCCTGGGAAACCTGCACATATCATGAAGGTTAGGGCAGGAGAAAGGACATCACAGAGCATTAAAACAACTCTTCCAGACATGCCTAAGGCCCATAAAAAGAGGTTCTGTGCTAGCTCAAGTGTCCTTAGGGGTACCTGTTTGGCTGAGGTAACTTTTGAGCATAGTCTTTGCCACAGAGGATCTCTGAGACTCTCAAAGTGGGGCACTGCCCATACTGTGTGCTTTTGCAAAAATTACAAACAGTTGACATCAGAAACATTAACATCTTGAGACAGCATTTGGAGATCTTTTATGGATTCAAGCTCATTTCCCAAAGTTTTACACATTTACTTTTTGTCCTTGGTTTACTGAAGAATGTAAGTGATTGGGAAGGAGCAGGACAGTGAACAGAGAAAAAAAAGAGCTCAGTAGTTTTTTCTCCTGATATTTCTGAAATTATTATAAAGATGTATAAACATAAGACAAACATCTTTTAAAGGATTCTAGAGACAGAAAACAACTCACTAGGAAAAAGTGCAGCCACAATCCCCTATGTCTACTCTTCCAGCCACTACAATACAGTACCATGGCAGTAAACACACCTTTTGGGCCTGGTGGTCCTGGAAGTCCAATGCCAGGAATACCTGGCTCTCCCTTTGCACCCGGGATGCCGGGTAAACCACGCTGACCTGGCTGGCCAGGATCTCCTGTGAAAAGAAGAACATCAACATAGTTACCCAGAATCACTCAGAATAAAAAGATCTTGGAATTCCTTGGATATCTAGCTGCTGCTTTACCTGGAAGACCTGGATCACCACTTCTTCCTGGAGGACCAGGGGGGCCAGGAACTCCTGGTTCTGTAATGGTCTGTCCAGGGTCACCTTTTGGACCTAAAACAAAAAAGCAGAAATATGAATCACTAAGTAGGAGTTTCTTTTCTGTTTTTCTTTCAGCAGAAAAAGGTGCTTACAAAGAACTCAAGCACCAGCAACACTTTACCCAACGGGTTTTCCACTCCCAAACCCCACAGAGCACCCAGAGGCTCAGAAGCCTTGTTCAATGTTAAGACAGTTTTCTTGCAATGTTATTTTTTTCTAGCTTTGTCCTAGGTACCATCAAGTGAATAATATTTTCCGTAGCTGACACCAGCACAGCTTGATTAGGATCTCTGTAGCTGACAAGCAAGTAACAAAAGCAAACTTGTTCAAAGCAAACCCTTGTTTTCAAAAACTGTTGTAACTGCAGGATGGTTAAGCACATGCCAGACAGTTACAATGCACTTCCACTGCAGTCAGTGGGGAAGGAGAAGCCTCTCTGGAGGTCAGAGCAGAAGGTGAGGCACAGCAGTAACATGGCACAAATGCTGCTCACTCTGTGATTCCGTGATGACCCTCAGCAAGGGAGCTCATAAATACCAGGTCTTACAATGCCTCTGGGAAAATCTTAAAAGCAGCATCATGTTCTGAGAACTATCTGGAGCAAAAGGGCAAAGCTTGATTTTGCAGTGTTTGCTCAATGGCACATGGAGACCCACTCACCAGGAACACCAGGAGGCCCTGGACGGCCGGATACACCTTGGATGCCCTTTTCACCAGGTGAACCTTGTGGACCAAAACCAGGAGGTCCAGGAAGCCCTTTTTCTCCAGGAAGACCTGGTATTCCTGGATCACCTGGAATACCCATTTCTCCTTTGAATGCAACACTGCCCTGAAAACAGAAAGAGTAGCATGGGAAAGATCATGTATTTACTATCAAAGGAGTAAAGTGTTTCATCGCTTCTGTTTTGAAACTCTTGGGCACTTTCACCCTTCCAGCTCTTAAGGCCATGAGCTGCCTACATCTTACTAATATGAGAGAGAGCAGGTCTAAACCTGGCTCCTTATTTCTTCCCACTACATCGGTGAGATATAGACAAGGGCAGAAGAGACCATCTGACACTGCCCAAGAGAAGCCTCAGCTTATTTCTAGAGGCACTGACAGATTCAGGAGGTACCTCAGTGTATCATCAGTAGATTGGCAACTACTAAAGAGCCTTATCACACTCAGAAAAAGCGCATTGCCAGTCCTCTTCTCTGCACTATGTCAAATGCATGCAGGACTTCCCCAAATATCCATCCAATCAAAGACAGCATAAAATGGAACTCACAGGTTCCCCCTTAGGGCCAGGTAAACCTGGCAGTCCATCTCGACCAGGAGTGCCATCTATGCCAGGGAGACCTGGAGGTCCTGGGAAGCCGGGGTCACCTTTGTCACCTTTCATTCTTGGAGAAATTAAGACATCCCCTGGGTCTCCTTTAGGACCAGGTCTCCCAGGAGCACCTGGGGACCCTGGGAAGCCCTGAGGGAATTAAAAAAAAAAAAAAGAAAAGGAAAAAAGCCTTTTAGTTTTTCTTTCACTCCATCTCTAAGTTTGGCACAATATAAGGATTATGCATTCAAGGTAGTTATGGACAAAAAAATGAGTATTAGACAAGAAATTATATCGACTCTTTACAGATCTATGAATCATGCAAGACAAATGAGACACTATTTTCCCACCAGAACATAACACCACCACTTACTGGTGGCCCTACAAGGCCAGTTAATCCAGGAAGCCCCTTTTCACCTTTTGGTCCAGGAAAACCAGGAGAACCTGAGTAGTGCAGAAAAACATAAAAGAAAAACATAAATCTGGAGAAGCTGTAAATATCAAGCATGCTGATTGCATAGATAATATATAAGTTGTTTTAAAACCAGGCAAAGTTTACTGTGGGTTGTTTTTTGGTTTTTTTTTGAGAGAGAGCTTAATTTTATTCTAGCAGAACAAAATTTGCAACTCTAAGTTAAATCAGTAGTGTCAAAAAATATCATGCTTTTAAAAAGCTCCAGCTCCTCTATTATTCCAGGAATAGCAAGCAGTAGAAGTTAATTTTTGTCTTTCAGTTAAATCTACAACAGAGCCTAAACCTTCAATACACAGAATTCTTGCAAGGCTGTCTTTGAGCAGAGAAATATTTTTGAAAGACTAGATTTTCAAAAAATGAGTGATTGTTTCACACATCTCCAGCCTGTTCCTTCCCACTACTCCCCAACTGTGCAAAATACCACATGTACCAACTATACACTGGAGCTGGCAACTGTGCATCTGAATTTGTACACAACATACAGATGTATTGTTACCATTATACACAGATAGAAAGGTGACTGTATGGAATATATTAAGCAGACTAGTGAAGCCCAAAGCCTCACCTGGACTACCCGGAGGTCCTGGTGGTCCTCTCTCCCCAGGAGGCCCAGTTACTCCAGTTCCTATGCAGTTGAAGCACATGTCTCCTCGATCACCTAAAAAGATTTGCATTGAAAAATCATACTTGAGCATCATATGTTAGGAAACATCAAAAGAATTCAGCACAACAGCAATTGTCTTCTTCCTACTGTTTTATAATTCCAGGTCCAAAATGACTATTTTAAATAATTATTGCTTAAATATTAGGTTTCCCCCATGAAAGCCAAAATGAAGCTTTTTGGTGACTAGGAGCCAGACAACCAATATCAGATACAATTAGAATTGATTTAAGATGATAGTGTGAAATAAACTAAAACAAAAAAACTCTTTCAATAATAGAAAATAAAACTGGACTTTTTCCTCACCAAATGAGTCCTAAAGTAGGTACTTGACACTTTAAACTACAACTCTAAAACACATATATCAAAATTCCAAACTTTTATTGAACTCCAAGAGTGCAAAATAAATGCTGGGAATGTTTCACTGATTTGACAATAAACTAAAATTACTTCATTTTAAAAAAAGAGTGGTTTCAAGAAGTTTAGGAATTTTCTTCACAACAGAATTTCTAAATATTTGAGCACTTTATTTAGGTTAATGATTTATTCTCTACAATCTCCATGAGAAAAAGTAGTTCTGTTTGAAAGAGGTACAAAATTAAGTGAGATGCCCAAAGTCATATAAGATGTCCATGGATGAGCTAGAAAAAGATTCTCACTTACCCATATCAGCATCCTCATTGCAAGGTTGTCTTTTTGGAAACAAGGATACATATTAAATATGACTTTCTTTTGCTTACCAAACAAAGAAACTCACTGTAGATTGACCAACTCAATTTCAATGTTGCTTTCCATAAAAAAATCTCAAACTTATTAATGAAGTATAGAAGGTTTTCACACAGACTTGGCAACTGCTATTACAAAGCACTCAGTTTCTATCTACTTGGGAGATACTCATAAACCTCGAGTTCCATTTTACTTGGTTCTGAAGCACATGATCCGTGCTCAGCCCTAGCATTGGTTGTACCCTCAGTCACTTTGGGACTCCTGTGCTTTAACATTAGATGAAGGAGTATCCTATGCCCAAAGAAACAGCTGTCTTACTCAGAAACAGGAAATATCTGCACTCAACCCTACTGGGAAGAGACACTGTTAATCCTTATTTAATGCAGAGTTTACATTTTTTAACAAGCTTCAACAAAAAGAGAAAAACCAAGACAGCCATGACACTGCACCTTTTTGGCCTCGCTCCCCTGTAAAGCCTTGTTGTCCTGGAATTCCTGGAGGACCTGGTGGCCCCTGCTCACATAACCCTTCACCTAAGGAGAATCAGGAGAGTTTTAATGATCAGTTTGTGTTATATGACAGCAGCACTGAACACATGTATTCAGGACAAAGTGTACTTCCCAGTATTTGTGTGGATATTCTAATATACCCCCCTAATCACAGACCAAACATTTTGGCAATTCAGACAGAGGACTGCTGGTGACAACACACACACATAATCCAAACTCAAAAGGAAAAAGTCAGTGATATTACACAACAATCATCAGTTCTTCACAACCTCAACTATCTCCCACTGCTTCCCACTTCCATCTCTACACTACATTCTGATATTGAGCCTCAGATTTTAAAGACATGCATATGAAACATCAGGGTAAGGGGACTTACAGATGCCAGTGCCACCTAGACAATAAATTCCTTCCTGAACCATGTTAGTCTCCTCTACTTGCTGTCTATGTGATCATCACTTACCAGGAGGAACAGATGGTGCTGGTGGTCCTGGGGGACCTGGTGGTCCTGGAGGTCCTCGTGGTCCAGCAAGTCCTGGTTGCCCAGGAATTGAAACACCAGGCAAACCTGGATCTCCCTTCTGTCCTCTCTCACCAGGTAAGCCAGGTGGGCCAGGGGGTCCAACAGTAGTGATCCCTAAGATGGGAATAACTTAATTCTTTGCCAGCTCAAAGGTGTACATCACATTTTTGCAAGGATGACAATGATATATGAAGACTAACATGCTACAGATAAGTCTGTCTTTCCTGTAAGTACTCCATAATATTACATTTATGGAATCAAACTACAAGTTGATGTGCAGTGTTTGACACATGGACATCTCACATTTTCAGAGACGTTTGTTTGAAAAGTTGACCTTATACTCATCATCTGAGTTTATGAAGGGGAAAAAAAAATAAAACAGGACTAACAAAAGGAAGTATTGATAGAAAAAAAAAGAACATATACAAGCTGTACCACAGAATCATAATGTTCTTGTCTGTGCATGTACAAGGTACATACAGGTGTCACTGCTCACTCCCACTGTAGACTCAGTTTATCTCCTCCTTTACTACTGGCCAAGGACAGCAGAGAATAGGTTTGATGGCCAGGTACCACACTTATGGTACACAATACTTTCTCTGTGTAATGCAATGGATAATGTATGTTATGGGTAAATGATTAGAGATAAATTATCCCCAGGACTATTAAGGTAGTATCTGATTTGCATCCTCAGTTCACTACAGCAAAAGCAATGAATGTTCAGAAATCCTCACACTATCCCCAAAAGCTCAAGACTGCCCTTCAAGCTCAAAGGTAGTTCTAAATAGTTCTGCCTTAACTTGCTGCTCAGTCCTTCTGTCAAAAAGAGTGTGAAAAGACTGTGAAGCCAAAAATCAATTCAGACATTTGAGCATACAACTTATTTTAAAGCTTGCACTCCTACCTGGAGATCCTGGCAAGCCAGGTGGGCCTGGCCTACCAGAGAATCCACGCTCCCCTTTGGCTCCTGGAAGTCCTGGCAATCCTTTGCTACCTTTTGGTCCCACTGCTGCATCAATGCCTGGTCTTGGAATGACCTGTAAATGTTTCATGCTCATGTGAAACAACTTGCCAAGAAAAGAGTTACTGGAATGGTAAAGAGATGTGAGGGGGGGAAAGTCCAACGTACTTTGAACCTTATACCAATGACAGATGCTTTCCTACTGCACTGAATTACCAGGTAAAATTCCAGTAAAGAGCACTTCCCAAGAGGAAGCTGTTTGACTGCCAAGCCAACATAGTTACAGCAGGATTCAGTGAGACTGACTCAGTTCTGCTGGGCTGAGGTTACAGTCCAGCCTGTGTTTGCAACCCAGCAAATCCGAGAGCACAGAATTCATCTTGAAAGAAGGAAACAATCATTTCTATTACTGAATATATGAAAACCTCAGTGGTGCTGTTATTGTTGTACCCAGAGATAGGACTTTCAGTCTGACAAGAACTACAGTGAAACAACACTGCCAACCAAATGCAGAAAGAAAATAAAGCACCAGCAACTTACAATTCCAGGAGGACCAGGGGGACCCATGTCACCTTTTTCACCCTATCAATGAAATTAAGAGCATTTTTCATACTGTGCAGTAGTACATAAGCAAGTTATTGCAAATACTCCTCAACATTGCAATAGCATAGGCAATGCAATTCAGCCAGAACTGAACTCAGTGATGGCAGATTTTCAGTCTATTATGCAATAATGACAGAAAACCTGGCATACCTTTTCACCATCTCTTCCTGGAGCACCATTTATTCCAGGCCCACCGGGTAAACCCTTCAAGAAAACAAAGATAATCACACTCAGACCTCCATATCAGAAGAAAGCTTATAAGGAGTCTGCTTAGATCAGAAATGTATGAGTTACTCACATCCCTACCAGGCTGACCAGGTTCTCCATCTTTGCCAGGCTTTCCCTTCAAAGACATAAATATGCATTGAAATAAAATGCTTCAGTGGTGAAGAATTTTCATGGAAATGATGTTACTTATTTCCCATTTTTTCAGTAACCAAACTGCCTCTAGAATGCAGTCCTTGGGACATATATGTCAAAGACATCAACCAATTATAATCAATGGAGTTACCTAAACTGAGGTTTCCATTTTGAAAACCAGAGCACAAAACCATGACAAGTCTCAAAGAAGTGTTGAGTGAATATAGCACAAAATTATCTCCAGTTAACTATTGCTCATTACTGTGGTTACTACTCCCTTTACACTACAGAAATCCTTTATTTGGAAAACAGATCCTAAGTCCCTAAACACTATAACATTATATTTTGTTAGGAAATTAGTATCATGTGACCAGTGAAATTAAATACAAACATTTTTGTGTTTGAATTTTAACTCTCCTTCGAATCAAACACAATTTTCTCAATAGTATCAACAAAAATACAAAGTGCAATTCTGCTCTAAGAAGTGACTTCTAAAACCCATATATCCTTGCTGAACAGCTTTGTCATTGCTGCAATAAAAGCAGTGCAAGCTCCACTTTATTCCAGACCATTCCCTGGGCAGGCAAATGTCACTCTGTTGTTCGAGTTACAGAAACTGTGTGTCTGGGGGGCACCTGCTGGAACACAACTAGAATGGGTGATGGAGCTTCACCACAGTGCCAAGACCAACTCTCAGTCACTGAGAAGTTGTTAATATGACCTCACAGATACAGTATATCAGAGTATAGCGTGATTTGAGAATTCTTTATTATTAGTGACGAGTTCTGACTCTCAAAAACGAGGTTTTAAGATTTCCTGTGAATTTGCAGAACTACCTCTTTGAATACACAGGCTGACATTTTTATGAATATATCTGAAATGAGCCAAATAGAATCATATGGAGCCCTAAAAGGCAACTTTTAAGTAATTTAATAGCAAAACTGCATTTTAAGTAGTTGCCCAAATTCAGAGTAATAATCATGCCCAAATTCAGAGTAATAAAACCGAATAAAAATGTTGGTAAACACAAGTTTGGCAAAAGGCATCTGACACATTCCCTCAGGACTTTTATCCTTTCAGATCTTTGCAAATTTATGTGGTTTCCATTTACTTTTGTAGAGAAAAGCAACAGTTCAAAACCCACTCAAAATATAATGAGACTTTTGGCTTTTAAAAGCTGTCTCATTTGTTATGCTCCTTAAAGGAGACAAATCAAAGCCCTTCTATAAATCTCAGCAACTAAGAAGGATTTTATCTCGAATACCAAACATTTGTTTCCACTGTATTTATTTCCCATGGAAATTGGAAAACTTACTACCAACATGTTTCTAAACAGTGTTTATATATTGTCCAATTAACCTGAGCAAGACTCGTGTCTTGATTTTCAAAGGGGCCCATTATGTTGATGAAACTATGTGTTCAGAAGCTGTGGAAGTGAAAATACAGAATGCTTTGAGCTGCTAACAGCTTGCCTTCTCTTTCCTGGTCCAGCCCATGTTATTTTCATCCTATTTCTTAGCACTTCTATGATCTTCCTCAGCTTTTCAGAGCTGTGATATCCATTTAAATTCCAGGATTGATTTGAATCTAGTCAGGAACAAAGTGACTCATGCTATCCCTAGATACAGCTATCCTGACTTGTCCCCTCCCCAGATAGCACATAAATTGAGGCAATATCTTGGGAAGTGACAAATAGATTTTTTGGTCTTAATGCAGTGTTCAGAGACTTGGTTTTGTGACTCACCTCACAAGCAAACCCACAGAGAATGAGTTTACATAGACCAGTTTATACATATATATATATATATATATATACATATATACACACACACTAATCTGATGCTGCTTGGCAACCCAGTACATAGCAAACTGAATGAAGACCCTTTGTAAAAGGGAAAAGAAAACTGCTGTCTCAGACAAGCAGCCCAACAACTTTGAAGAAGGTTACCTGTTAACCGGGTAACATAATTCAAATTATTTTCTCCTGCCCCCAAAACTAAGATCCACAAGGCAGATATTCTTTCAGAAAGCACTGAGAGAGCCAGAGTTAGAAGCACTTTCATGACCCACAGGCGTCATCTATGAGTTTGCCAGGTTACTAGGGGAAAAAAGTAGTCTCTTACCCAGAGGCTGATGGCCCCACCTGAGTTCAACATTTGTTTAATTCTCAAAGATAACACTGATTGGAAAGATAAACGTTTGGTTAAACAGACTACTTACTCTTTTGCCTGGTTCTCCTTGCTCACCTTTTTCACCTTTTACGCCACCGGGAAGACCCTGGACACACAAATGTCATCTTAAACTGAGCCCACAAGCCAGAGTAGAATGAAGTTACAGTTCTGATACAAATGCAACAAAAAAGAACTAAGAGAGTTCTACTCACAGGAGGGCCTTGTGGCCCAGGAAGTCCTGGTGGGCCTGGATCACCTGGAATACCCTGTCAAGCATGGGCAAAGAAAAAACGGATTAAAGCCTCCATCACTCCCTAATAGCTCAGTTGATTTTTATTTTTTTTTAATAGAATATTTTTTTGCTGTCATTTAGACTTCCAAGTTCTGAAGGAGCATATTTATTCTTTCTTTGTGTGGAACTTCAAGAGCATCTATAAATTTTATTAACTGCCCATCCTGTTTATTTAGGTGATTCACTCCACTAAGACACAACTGCCTCCTGTGTGCACTGTAGCAGCTGGTTTGGGGGCCTGCAGCTGCTATACAAAAATAAAAAGAAGAAAGAAAAAAGGAAAGAAAGAACAAACAAATCCCAGATCCTGCTGAAATTACAGGAGCAACAGTCATTAGATTACTGGTAATTGCTGAAGTTCAGAGGCCATCAGGATCAAAGCGTGTTTGTCAGAAAGTGTTAAAAAAATTGGGGTTTCTATTTTGTCTTGTTACACCTTTGTACCACTTATTAAATCTTTTCACCATTAACCTACAGAAAAGTTACCAGCTACTGAATCCACAAAAAGTTTCTGTGCAGTTTCTCTTATTTTCATGGAGGCCTCCCAGACTTTTACAAGCCCATCTACACACCTGATTTTAGTCAGAGATCATAGGTGGAGGCCCACACCAAAACTTTGTGTGTATTTCACAAAAAGAGTAGCTGTAATGTTGAAATTTTTTACTGATTGTGTATTACCAAGCATAAACCTTGTTGAAATAAAAACAAATTTGCAAACTTTGAAATCATTGTTAATGTTGGCCAAAGGCAAGGCACTCAGAATGTAAGTCTTAGTGCTTTAAAAGGAATGTAGGTAGAATACTTTCACTTTGTACATTTACATAACTTAATGCCAGTATAATTAGTCCTTCAGGGATCCCTGATGACAGAAGCAAATTGCTCTGACCCCAATAAAATCAGATGAATTTTTGCTTCAATGAAAGTGTAGTCAAAATGTCACCTTGTCTTTCCTTAGAATTACAAAGACACACAGTCCTGCTCTTTACTTTCTGTCCTACCATCCAATAACAGAGAGACAAAACCAGAGACTGAGACCTTTCTAGGATGACTGCACATTGCAAATGTACACCAGTGCAGAGTTCCAGGTAATGCCTTAGTGGTGCCTGATGTTCTTCTGAAAGGAAGGGTAACAAATGGCTTTGATCAAGATCACCTGCTCCCTGCCAAAATAAAACACTGCTGTGTATCTAAGCTTTCTTCTCTGACACGTTTCCCAAGATAAAAAATTGGAAAGGAAGAAACTGATCCAAATACAGATGGAGGAAACTAATAGTTTAAAGTTCAGTTACCACAGTGACATTTGCAAAATAATCAGAGCATAAAAATGATCACTCACTACTTCTGCCTCAAAATATCTACCTCAACTCTTGTATTACTTAGGGTGGTATTTGAGAATACCACAAAAGCTTCAAAGAAAATGTGACATCCAGGCACCCCTGATCCTGCTGGTTCTGCTCAGACTGCCTATGACTGGCAGCCAGAATTAAACAGTACTGCAAAATGTTCCCCAGTGAAAAAGAAAAAAGTGTAATTACTTTAAAAATGGTTACTCTCCCCATGACTTTTTGGCATTTATGGGTGGGGAAGGATCCATGCAAATCAAACCAGCAGTTTGAGCTCACTGTCACAACATGGCTTGATAATTACTGTTGAGAGGCCAGAAACCGGGAAAGCACTTTATTCAAACCACAAGGAAGAAAAGATCACTAATGACAAAAAAAAAAAATAGGGAGGAAGGAAAAAAAAAATCGAATTAAAATTTTTGAAAGACTTCCTCACAATGGATGACATAGCTGGTTAATTAGTGGGAATCTGGATCCCCAGACTGCTTTGAAAATCACAGTCTGGGTGTTCCAAGGAATGAGAATATTTTAACTGCTTTTACTGTTACTGTGAACTTCCTTCAGGAGAGTTTCTTAGGAATAGTTACTTTACTAAGGGAAGTAACTGGACTAACGTGACTGGCATGCTTTCTATCAAAGGAAAAGTACTTAGGCCTGGAATAGGCAGTACTCTGAGAAAAATAACAGAAGCTCTGCAGTAAGCAGGATGAGAACATATATGAGCCAAACCAACAGAGGCTGCAGCTTAATCACATGCTCATTGCAGGTGGATGCAGCGCCCCACTCACCTGATCTCCTTTCTGAAACTCAATGTCATTTGGTCTTTTCTGTTCTCCGATTTGTCCTGGTGGCCCTGGAGGTCCCTGAAGACCTTGTTCACCCTAACGTGCAAGAACATGCAGTTTGTTACAGGCAATACAAGCCAAAATGACAAGTGTAAGCATTTTGAAAGTAATAAGCAAAAATATCATTGTGATCACCTACTCACTTTTTCACCTTTGGGTCCTTGGAAATTCAAACCCATATTACCCTGCAAAAAGTATAACTCATCAGCCCTTAGAAGTCACAAATAAACAGAAAGAAAAAGAAAACAGTCCATCACTACCATCAACAAAGGAAAGAAAATACCTTGGGTCCTGGCAGCCCTGGTGGACCAGGAGGTCCCTGTTAAAAAAGGAAACCAAAAAACAAGTCACTTCCAAGCACTTTACATGCCCTTTGTGGAAAAAAACCCCAAACCACTCCCCGTGTTGACAAGGCACCTTGCCTTCCTCTGATAACTCTTTTTCATGCTATTTAACTTCACAAATGTGTAAGAAACCAGTTCTTCCTTCAAGCAAGAGAGTAAATGAAATTAAACAGTCAGGTATTAAACATCCTCCTGTAAATAAGCTAAATCTTGTCCCTCAGGTTTCACACAAATAAGAAGACTGCACAATGATTCAGTCCAATTTAAAGCAAAAAAATTTCTGAGAACAGGCTGTTTTTATTTAACCATGCACAGTAACAGGTCCAGGGTGGACTGAATGCATGGTTGCTGCTGTCTTCATACCGAGTCCTGACTACCATGATCTCTGCACTTCACTGACCTGCCTCTGAGAACTGTCCCATTTAAGGTTTTATAAGTAACAGGTTAAAGAAACTTACCGTCAAACCTGGGGGCCCTGGAGGGCCAATTGGACCTGGTATTCCCATGGAGCCAGGTGGGCCCTGTTGAGAAAGTGGAGGAGGCTATGAGAGGCACCTTTTTATGAAAAAAAAAACTCAGGTAAGATCTTCAAGGTCAAAAAAACCCAACTGTGGCATCTCTTACATGTCAAATCAATGTAGTTGACCACTAACCTACCAATCTGTCCTTGTGGAAAGGCCTAAAGGGGTGTACATCATTTAGGAGTGTTCTGCTCTCAACATCAATACATCTCTTTGGCTTGGATAAGGGAATGCTTTTTTGTTTGTTCTGAA
Source organism: Neopelma chrysocephalum (assembly GCF_003984885.1). Taxonomy (NCBI): domain Eukaryota; kingdom Metazoa; phylum Chordata; class Aves; order Passeriformes; family Pipridae; genus Neopelma; species Neopelma chrysocephalum. The sequence goes on from NW_020897733.1 coordinate 1,288,372, forward strand.
CTACTTTTGCACTTTCTTTCTCTTCATGCACTGAGAGAGAACAACAAAACACTTTGTATTTGTGATTCCTCCCAGCCAGGAACAGACAATAGGGAAGCACAGATCAGAGGACCAGAAATGCTAACAGGCTCAGTCTGGTCAGAATAGCCTGGGGCTTGCCTCTCTGTACCAGGAAATGGGAGTCTGGCTTCTGTCCAGTTCAGGCCGATAGACTCATTTTCGGCTCCCCTTGTTCTTCCACTAAAGCAATGAATGGCTCAGTGGGGAAGCACAGGGCCTGGAGTCACTAGCTGTTTTCACAGAAGACTGCTGGGAGAACAGAAACACTGTTCAGGAGGTGCAACATGAGGAGAACAGCTGAGAAATTACCCTCTCCTTCCCACCATCCAAAACAGCGGCTACAGCCCAGAAAGCCAGATGTTACTTACTTTAACTCAGGGTGAAGAAGGGAAGGGAACTCCAGAACTGATACAAAGAATGTCTAGGAAGG